>NC_046666.1:98118435-98120304 GCF_010883055.1 Belonocnema kinseyi
AAAAAGTCCCGGGACGGTTGGATATTTCCTCAGGTAAAATATTTTTCAAAAAAGTGAAGGTCATTCCTGAAGTAAATTTCAACAAGGAATTTAATGGTGACCTTCATTTTGACCTTGAAGTTGACTTTCATGGCTTTTTGAAGGTCAACTTTGTTTTTTTAAACGGAAACCCCATTTTTCTACATCTGTAATCGATAGAACGAAAAATTCTACGTTTAAGTACGTACCCAAGTCATAGGTCAATTGTAATGTTCAAGGTCAGTTAGAGGTTATTTGAAATTAGGAAAGTTTTCCAAGAGGTCAGCGCAATTCCTGAAGCAAATTTCAACGAGAAATTCATTTGTGATCTCTGTATTGATCTTCAAAGTTTTTTCAACGTTTTTTCCAAGCAGGTTACGTTCACGTTTAGCATTACTGAAAGCCTTGAGCTTCTTGACAAAAAGCTATGCGATTGTAAAAATGAGTTACAGCATTACGAATCATCTCCCTATCAATCAAAGTAGCCTGTTGCAGAATCCGATTCTGTAATTTGTCTAAGCTTTGCGGTTGCGTTGAGTATACTTTGCTTTTTAAATTACCCCAAAAAAAATAGTCAAGAGGCGCCAGATCAAGAAATCTAGCAGGACACTCGATTTCACCCCTTCTTCCAATTCACCTTTGAGGGAACTGAGTATCCAAATATGCTCGAACCTCCCTACCGTAATGAGCCGCTGCTCCGTCCTGCTGGAACCAAATATTTTTAAAATTATTGCCTGTGATTTTCCTTATTCTTGGTACAATTTGGTTTCTGAGAAGCTCTTCATATGCATAGGCATAGAGATTACCATCGATGAAGGAAGGGCCTATCAATGTATCATTCAAGATAACGGCCCAAACATTAATCTTTTGTGGATATTGTATGTGAGTCTCCAACATCTAATCAGGATTTGTGTCCGACCAATATCTACAACTTTGTCTGTTAATTTCACCTTTTAAAGTGAAAGTAGATTCATCTGAAAATACGGTATTGTACAAGAAAAGAGGATCTCTATCAATTCTGTCCATCATAATTTCACAAAATTTAACCCGACGATAAGGATCGTCTTCATTGAGCTCTTGTACCAGATGAACTTTGTAAAGATGGAAATTAATGCTTTCTAAAATATTTCGCACTGTCTCAGGAGCAACGTCACGCTCATCACTAGCTCGACGTAAACTAAGGTGTGGGTTTTCAACAAATGCTTGGGTTATGTTCATCTGCATCTCCTCAGATCCTGCAGATTTTGTCCGACCAGTTCTTTGAAGGTCCTTGATAGATCCATGATTCATCAAGCGCCTTACCGTTCTTTCAATTGTTGATTTTGAGACAGGATTTAACCCTTCTCCATTACGAAAAGTGCGATTAAAAAGCAAACGAACTTGATAATAAGATCGAACTCGATCTCCCCAACCACGCATCATTAATACAGATACCCTCTCTCGTTCCGAAAGTTTAGCTTGCGCCATAATAATCTTTTAGCGAAAGATAGTAAGTATGTACTCGCCATTGAAATCCTCGTTGAAATTTACTTCAGGAATTACACTGACCTCTTGGAAAACTTTGTCAATTTCAAATAACCTCTAACTGACCTTAAGTGTTGCAATTGACCTATGACTTGGGTACGTACCTGAACGTAGAATTTTCCGCTCTATCGATTGCAGATGTAAAAAGGGGGGTTTTCATTTAAAAAAACAAAGTTGACCTTCAAAAAGCCATGGAAGTCAACTTCAAGGTCAAAATAAAGGTCACCATTGAATTCCTCGTTGAAATTTACTTCAGGAATGACCTTTAGTCTATTGAAAAATATTTTACCTGAGGAAATATCCAACCGTGCCGGGACTTTTTAGTCA
>NC_046666.1:98120404-98124032 GCF_010883055.1 Belonocnema kinseyi
ATGAAATTAAGAATCACTCAAAACATCCAAATCGCCAATTTCTTCAATTTCTTTCAAATGGAGAGCGAGATATAAATAGAAGACCACCGAAGTCTTCCGAAGTCTCCAGATCGGCAATCATCGTATAGCAGAACTCCGAAGTCGAATCGTGCATTTTCGGCTTACATACGAACTCACAGTGGTAATCATGCATCTTCTGTTTTGCGGCTCCCAAACGGTAGGTATGGTGGGGGTAAATTTCATCCACGATCTGGCAGCTCTGGACGGCGCGTCCGGCGAAAAAAGTCACATTTTTACATTTATAACTTTGCAAAACATGGTTATTTCAATAAATACCACAAATATAATTTGATGTGTTTATATTACGGTTTCATATCTTTTATAATAATTCTAAAATTATTAATTATAATTTTCATTCTATATATTATCCATATATAGTTCTTTAATATTATTTAGTTTTTATTTTTAATTTTCTGACCTGCAATTTCTACGGATTTTTTTAGACTATTCGTGTAATCAAGCTCTCGTATGTACAAAAATGCAATGAACATTTTCAAACAACTTTTTTTGTCCAAAAATACATTTGTTCTATTATTGTTATTTTAAATTCAAGCAATAATTTTTAGAAACTTTAAACATTAAAAAAGTTTTTTCTTTGGTAAAAATATTTTATTATTCTATTAAAAAAAAAATTTTTTCAACAAACTATTTTTAATTGCTCAAATTAGGGAGTCGTCTAGCCCTGACATTGGATAATTCGGAAATTTTCTGTCGGCAATTCTCAAATTCGTTAAAATTGTAAATTGTCGAGAATTTTCCAATTCGGGACTTTTATATTTCGACAATGTTATAATTTCGGAATTTTTACAGTAATGTGGGAATTTTATTTTTCGGAAAAAGCGACTGAAAAATCCCGAAAAATAAAATTCCCGACATTGTACAATTCGTAAATTGAAAAATAACCAAATAATAAAATTCCCGAAATTATAAAAGTCCCGAAATATAAAAGTTAAATTGGAAAATTCACGAGAAAGTAAAATCAATAAAATTCCGGACAATAAGATATTAACGAATTTTAAAAATCCCCAAAGAAAATGGCTGCATTATAAAATATTCGAACTAAAAATTCCTGAATTTAAACAATTCAAAAAATTGTTTGATAAATATTATTTATTGGAAATACAGTAATCGAATATATATATCTGGATGAAAAAAATTTGTTTGAAAATATGCATAGTATTTGAAAAAAATATAAAAAAGTTCTGAAAAATCGAATTTTTATTAATAAAAAACAATTATAAAAATAAATTTTAATATAAATCGTTGTTGAATTGAATCCTGCAAAGTTTGTTTCAAAAATGTTATCATTTAGGTACGAAGAAAATTTAGACAGAACATTTTTTTCTTTCGAAGCACACGTGTTTTTTAATGTATTTTTAAATACAATTTTTGTAAAATTATTATTCAGGTGCCGGAGATTTCATTTTTTGGGATTTTTCATTTATCCCTTTCGGAATTTTTTTCAGTGGTCTCATATTTTTATACCTCTTCTTAAAATTATGTAATTTGCAAAATAAAAAGTCAACATTTCAAAAAATATAAAAATCATCAAAAGTATCAATTCATTTTTAAATTATTTCAAATCTTTTAAAATTATTTTAATAATTTTTCGGAAATTTTAAATGTCTTTTAGACTGATTCTCATTTTTCCTAACATTTTTGTAAAATTCTGCATACAAAATTGTTTTAAGAGCTTCCAGATTTTTTCTAATATTGTAAATCTTTTGAAATATTTTAAAATATTTTTAAACATTCTCTTTGAGTTATGTACTTTTTGGAAATAAAAAATCATTTTAAATCTACGCACAAATTTTTATTGTTTTCCTAATATTTCAAAATTCTTGCGAAGCTCCAAATTGTGTTCTTTTCTTTGAAACATTCAGGAATTTGAAAAAACATGTCCATGGTTACCACCATGAACATAGGAAACACGGGACTAGGCATGCCATCCTAACTTGGACAAGCGGGGATGAATCCACGGGAGGGGGGAGAATTCCATGAGTGGGGAGAGCCGCCATCTTACGATGTGCCATTTGATTATCCATACAAGCATTTTTAATGACAAACTGTGCATGAAAATATAAACATGTGTGCGCTGCCATGTTTGTCGCGGGACATCAAAAGGTGGCGGACCTCCCCCCTCATTGCATCACCCCCGCAATGGCATGCCTAGTCCCTTGTTTCCTATGTCCATGGTTACCACAAAGATATCTTTGTTTTCGATCTGAAAGTTTTGGAAGCACGGAGAAAAAAGTTTAGTGGCTCCCACCCTTGCAAGGGTTAGAGCTACTAAACGGAGTAGTAAATTATTGACGGGCCACTACGACAGTAAAATCTACTGAACCCGTATTTAGTCGATATACGTACTGAAGATGAGTGCGTTCTACTGAACAAGAATCTTACATGCGACTGTGTACGTAAGTAGATGCTACTCTTCAGTGATTAGTAATATCGCGCTTAAAATTATTTTTAAAAAATCCTTAAAAATATATAATTACACATAATACATTTCTTTCTAAGATATACATGCATCTACTTACGATTAATTAGTAAATCGTAATTTTTAACGCTGAAATAACAATTTAAATTTTGCACGCGACAGGGGGGATTCGAACGCATAATCTAACGCACGCTAATCAACGAGCCTAACCATTCGCCTATCGAGACTAGTTATCAGCAGCTTGAAGAACCAGGAATGGAGCCTTAAGCACATACAAATTAGAATTATATGGTCGGAACATTTTAATTTTTCGGTTTACACCAAAAGTATGAAAATAAGATATTTTATATTACTAAATGTATTATTCATATTTGTTGCAAAAATTTAATGTCTGAATTTTCAAAAAACATATTCATGTAAAAGTCACTTTTTGACGGTAAAATTAGAATAAAAAATAAAACAAAAATCAAATAAAACTAAAATTCAAAATAAAATTCATTACAAATTAGAATTATCAGGTCTGAAAATTCTAATTTTTTGGTTTACACACACCACGGCCCAATTAGAATTTAGGAGTCAATCCGTGTCTTCCAAGCAGGCGATGGCATAATCGGAGCGTCAGAGGGTTATGCCAGAGATATTATAAACGTAGATGCGATACGGGGCGTCAGAGTATACATTACAAAATATATATATATATATATATAGGACATCACATTTTCTGCCCTATCGAGGTGCTGCCCTCACCGTACTACGAAGTCGAACACGTATTTTTTTATATTAATTTGTCGGTAAAATTTTCGTATTTTTAATAAATAATTAATATTGATTAAGAAACAATTTTATTTTGAGAGTTTTATTATTTGGGAATTTTCAAATTCGTTAATTGTATAGACTGTCCAGGAATTTTATTAGTTTTGCAATTTTATTATTCGGGACAGAGAGTTTCACGGAGTCGGGAATTTTATTTTTCGGGATATTTCAGCCGTCCCCATAGAATTACAGAAAATTTACTCTAAATTTGGTGGCTAAATTTGGTGAATACGGTGGGTGTTCGACCAATTCGAATTTTAGTTCTTCAATTTTAGCCATTGAAACGAAGCATGTGTGAACTCGGGCGTTGTCGTG
>NC_046666.1:98124132-98127439 GCF_010883055.1 Belonocnema kinseyi
ATATATTTAGTCGGGAGTGGTGCTGACTGAAAACAGATGATTTGGAGCGATTCGCGCGCCATATGTTGGTCATTCTAAGGACTTATTGAACTACCCTCGTATAAAAATATGGCACCACTGAAAAAAATCCTGAAAGGGATGAACGAAAAATCCCAAAAAAAGGAAATCTCCGATATCTGAATAATAATTTTATAAAAATTGTATTAAAAAATACGTGCGCTTTGAAAGAAAAAAATGTTCTGCCTAAACTTTCTTCGTACCTACATAATAACATTTTTTAAACAAACTTCGCAGGATTCAATTCAACAACGATTTATATCAAAATTTATTTATATTTTTTTTTATTAATAAAAAATTCGACTTTTTTAGAACTTTTTAATATTTTTTTCAAATACTATGCACATTTTCAAACAAAATTTTTCATACAGAAATATATATTCGATTATTTTATTTTCAATAAAGAAATAATATTTAATAAACAATTTTTTTAATTGTGTAAATTCATGAATTTTATAGTACGGATATTTTATAATTCAGCCATTTTCTTTAGGGATTTTTCAAATTCAGTAATATTTTATTGTCCGGAATTTTATTTATTTTATTTTTCATGAATTCTTTAATGCGACTTTTATATTTCGGGACTTTTATCATTTCGGAAATTTTATTCTTTGGTGATTTTCCAATTTACGAATTTTACAGTGTCGGGAATTTAATTTTTCGGGATTTTTTAGTCGCTTTCTCCGAAAAATAAAATTCCCACATCACTGTAAAAATTCCGAAATTATAACATTGTCAAAATATAAAAGTTCCGAATTTGGAAATTCTCGACAATTTACAATCTTACCGAATTTGAGAATTTCCGACAGAAAATTTCCGAATTATACAATATCCGGGCATTTTTTCATAAAGAACGTTGTTTGAAAATGTGAACTGTATTTTTGTACATTACAGAAAACGCTCGCAAAAATAAAATTATTATTTAAAAAATTAAAAATAAAAGTCGCGTTAAATTAATCTGAATTGAATCCTGCAAAGTTTGTTTCAATTGAAGCTCTCGTGTTTTTAAACTTATGTTTTTATCACATTTTTAGACAATTACTGTTATTTTAAATTAAAACAATAATTTAACAAAGTTCAACATTAAACAAAATTTCTGTAATAAAAATATTTCATTATTGTATTTGTAATAAATAAATAATATTGACCACAAAACTGTTTTCTCAATTTCTGCAATTCGAGAATTTTCTAGTTTGTATATTTTATCATCAGATAGCATTCGGCCTGGAGTTTTATTATTCGAGAATTTTCAAAATCCATAACATTGTAAACTGTCCAGAATTTCATTATTCTAGAATTTTTAAATTCGGGATTTTCAGGTTTCAGCATTTTATAATTTCGGGAAGTTTGCAATGTCGAAAATATTTCAAAAAATTTTAAATATTTATAAAATTGTAAAAAAAACTGTAAGATTTTGAGGCATTTTTTTGCAGAATTTTACATAAATTTTACGACAAAATGGGAATCATTAGAAATATATTTAAAAGTTCTGAAAAACTTAAAAAATAATTTTAATTATATATATTTTGAGTACGCTGTAGTAATTATAATAATTTAAAGTTTATTTTAAAATATATTTTATGGAACATGATCTTTGTTATGAATATGCCAGTGAAATTCGGTTCGTCTAATTTTGTTTGCCAATGCGAAACGTAATATGGCTTGGAACGGCCGTCTTAACATCTAAAAACCGAAAGAACAATGTTCCTATCACTTAGACTTATAATTATATTTTTATAAAAACGTTAGAATATATAATAATTAAGAAATTGGAAAATACATACAAGAATTTGATTAGACAAATAGTCTTAAAAAATCCATAGAAATTGCGGACCACAAAAATAAAAACAAAAAATCAATAATAATAAAGAATTATATATAGACAATATATAGAATGAAAATTATAATTAATAATTTTAGAATTAGTGGAAAATATATGAAACCGTAATATAAATTACTTATTGACTTTTATTTGTGGTATTGATTAAAATAACTATGTTTTGCAAAGTTATAAATGCAAAAATGTTTTAATTGGCAATTTACTTTCAATCCAAATGTTTCTTGCCCGAGCTAAGTAACCATTAGTGCGCCTCGAGGAGCCTACTGAGAGTTGCTTACAGCGCTCCAAGTGGCTATTGGCAAAATATATCGATGGGACTTCATGGGTGATATCTACGGGTACCGGCAAAGATATTATAAACGTAGATGCGGTGCGGGCTTAGTTGCCCGCCATAAATATAGACGGCGCGTCCGGCGAAAAAAGTCACTTCCCCTCTACCCACCGCTCCCCGTAGAAAGAACCAATCGACATAGTTTGCCAAGAGCCACTTGGAGCGCTGTAAGCAACTCTCGGCACACCTTCGAGGCGCACTGATGGTAAGCTTAGCTTGGACAAGAACCATTTGGGTTGAAAGTAAATTGCCAATCAAAACATTTTTACATTTATAACTTTGCAAAGCTTGGTTGTTTTAATAAATATCACAAATATAAGTCGATGGGTAATTTATATAACGGTTTCATAAATTTTCCACTAATTCTAAAATTATTAATTATAATTTTCATTCTATATATTGTCTATATATAGTTCTTTAATATTATTTAGGTTTTATTTTTAATTTTGTGGTCTGCAATTTCTACGGACTTTTTTAGACTATTCGTCTAATAAAGTTCTCGTATGTATTTTCCAATTTCTTAATTATTATATATTCTAACGTTTTTATAAAAATATAATTATAATTCCAAGTGATAGGAAAATTGTTCTTTCGGTTTTTAGATGTTACGACAGTTCCAAGCCAGATTACGTTTCGCATTGGCAAACAAAATTAGACGAACAGAATTTCACTGGCACGATCATAAAAAATGTCATATTCCATAAAATATATTTTAAAATAAACTTTGAATCATTATAATTGATACAACTGACTCGAAATATATATATAATTCAAAGTATTATTTAAGTTTTTTAGGAGTTTTAAATGCCTCAAAATCTTCAAGCTTTTTTTACAATTTTATAAATCTTTTTAAATTTTCGAAATATTTTCCACACTGTAAACTTCCCGAAATAACAAAATGCTGAAACCTGAAAATCCCGAAGTAAAAAATTCTAGAATAATGAAATTCTGGACAGTTTACAATACTATCGAATTTGAAAATTCCCGAATAATAAAACTCCAGGCCGAATGCTGTCTAATGATAAAATATACAAACTAAAAAATTCCCGAATTGCAGAAATTGAGAAAACAGTTATGTG
>NC_046666.1:98127539-98128943 GCF_010883055.1 Belonocnema kinseyi
TATAAAATATTATATTAATATAAATGAATAGTTGAATAACTTAAATTAATAGAAATAGTTAAACTTTCAACTAAAACAATTAGTTTTCTGCAACAAAAAAATTTTGAACAAATACTTAACTGAACAAAAAAAAATTTTAATTGTTTTCAACATATTAGTAAAATTTTAAACCAAAAAATTACATTTTCATCCAAAAAGCTAACTTGTATACTAAAAAAAGGCATTTTTAATAAAATACATGAACCTTGCACAAAAGAAATTTATTTTCCATGAAAACTAATTTTCTGAACCAAAAATTAATATTTAATCATAGTTAAATTTTCGACAACAAAGATTAATTTTCTACCAAGAAAGAAAAGTATTCAAAAAAATACAAAAAATTTTAACTAAAAAGATCACTTTTCATTTAAACATAGAATAGTTAAATTTGTGATTAAAAAAAATAATAATTTTTAACCAAAAAGAAAATAAAATTTCTACAAAATAGTTACATTTTCAGAAAACAAATTTATCCAACTAATTGATGAATCATCAACTAAAAAAAAATATGAGAAAAAAAACGTTAAAATTCTTTGAAATCGCTTGAAATTATTGAAATTAATTGAAAATTCGTTGGAATGTTCTAAAAATATCCTGAAAATTTTTGAATCCTTTAAAACCGCTTAAAATTTTTGAAAGCTCTTGAAAATTCCTTACAAGTTTAAAAATACCTTAAACATTTTCGAATCCTTTACAATCTCATACTGAATTATTGAAATCAATTGAAAATGCCTTGGAATCTATTAAAATATCCTAATATATATCAAATCCTTTAAAAGCTCATATTAAATTACTGTCAAAAATTGAAAATTCCTTGGAACGTTTTAAAATACTCTCAAATATTTCGAAACGTTCAAAATATTTTGAAAGACATCTTTTAAAGATTTTTAAAGTACTTTGTAATTTTTTAAATAACCCTTCTAAAGTTGTTAAAATTCTTTGAAATTCCTTTAAATTATAAAAATAAGTTAAAAATTCCTTGAGATCTTTCAAAACATCCTCAAATATTTAAAATCCTTAAACACCTATTAAAATCTTTAAAATTCTTTAAAACTCTTGAAAATATCTTAAAATTCAATAAATACCCTGAAATATTTCAAATCCTTTAAAATCTCACACTAAATTATTAAAATAATTTGAAAATTTCTTGGAATCTATTAAAATATCCTAAAATATATATCATATCCTTTAAAATATCATTCTAAATTACTATGATCAATTGAAAATTCCTTGGAATCTTTTTAAATTCTCTCAAATTTTTTGAATCCTTTAAAATCTTTTCAAATACCTAGAACTTTTAATAAAGATTTCTAAAGTATTTAAAATTTTTTTAAATAACCCTTTTAAAATTGGTCTCATTCTTTG
>NC_046666.1:98129043-98136369 GCF_010883055.1 Belonocnema kinseyi
TTAATGATTATATTATAATAGTCTTTTTTAAATCTTGATCCGCATTTGAAAGAAATTTAAGAAATTGGTGATTTTGGAATTTATCTCGTTTGGATAAAAACTCAATTATTTGATTGAAAAATTAATTATTATGTTGAAAATGTAACTGTTTTGTAAAAAAGTCCTCTTTTCATCAAAAATTCAACTACTTTGTTAAAGTTTTTATTTCTTTTATTTGAAGGTTCATGTCTTTCGTTGAAAATACATTTTTGAAACGGAGAATTAATCTATACCATTTTTAGTTAAAAAATCATGTATTTTGTTAACAATTCGTCTTTTTTTGTATAAATTAAATTCCTTTATGGAAAATTTATACTTTTTGATTAAAAATTACATTTTTCGGTTGATAAACTGTAAATATTTTTTGGTTGCAAAATCGTTTTGTTTTAAATGCACCTATATTGTAAAAATTAAAATCATAACTTTTGGGTGGTTTAGACTTTTGCAGATTAAAAAAAAGCTTTTTGAGAATTGTACAGTATTTGAAAAGAATAAAAAAAATTGTTGTGATTGCTAAGAACATTGAAAATGACTTTTTATTTTGACAAATAAATTTTAAGTGAGTATTTGAAAACATTTTAAAAATTAAAAAAAAAAGAATCCGGAAGATTTTAAGGAAATTTTTTTATTTTGCAGTTTTTTTAATGTTAGGAAAAAAATCTAATTAACAAAATATATCAATTTTCAACCCAAAAGTTTACTTTTTGACTAATTAAATTAATTTTTTTTTCAAATAATTGGTGGTTTAACTAATACAATGTACTGGATAAAGTTTCAAACAAAAATTGAATAGTTTAATTTCCAGATAAAAACGATTAATTTTTTATCAATCCTAGTATAGTTACATTTTCAGAGAAAAAAAATTTCAATCAAAAAAATAAATTTTCAATAAATTTGTTAAATTCTCAACCAATAACATGAATTTTCGACCAAGAAAATTAATGATCTACAAAAAAAAGACAAATTTCTAACAAAATACATGAATTTTCAACGAAATTATTTCATTTTAATCCTGAGTCTCCAAGACCGAAAAAAGCACATCAAGTTCGGTCAAATGTGAAGGTTCTGCTCACTGTCTTCTTTGATTACCGTGGCGTAGTGCATCAGGAATTCTTACCACAAGGTCGTACGGTCAATAAGGAGTATTACCTTCAAGTTATGCTCCGTTTGCAAGAGGTGATACGCAGAAAACGTCCGCAACTTTGGAAAAACAATTCGTGGCTTTTGCATCACGATAATGCACCTGCTCATTCATCGTTGCTTGTGAAAGATTTTCTGACCAAAAACAGCACCACAGTCATGCCTCAGCCTCCATATTCTGGCTATACCACAAAATGATTATCAGAAGTGCTTCGATGATTGGAAAGAGCGTCGGCACAATTGTATTATATCTGAGGGGGATTACTTTGAAGCGGACAACATAAATATTGAGGAATAAATGAATATTTTTTGAGAAAACCATAGTCATCTTATTTTTTGAACACACCTTGTATGTGTTCGGCAATTTGTCACTTAAAAATAATTACAAGGTACAACGTTCAGTCCTAACTTATTTAAAATAGCGATTCTTAAGTGCTAAGCGCGCGCTGTATTAAAAAGTGAAATAGACGTGTGTCTTAAGTCATTAACGATCGTTTAGGAAAGAAAAGAAATATGCCGGCTAACATTATTATAAGAGATAACGAGATTTTATATGTACATATACAACTTACAATGGACTAGAAAATTCAGTGCGTTTCAGAGAACCTTTTTACACAATGAAGATTGCTCTCTTTTTGGGCGGATACGTCCTAAAAGGCGAAGCAACATTGCTCGCCTGGCCTAAACCATTATTAAGGTTAGCCAAACGTTTGACGTCGTCGCGAATGAAGTACGCCGGTTTAATGTTCTCGATTGAGACCTGCCGTGACGACCATTGACGTCGATTTCGTAAACTCTGTCAAATGTTTTTTTAATAACCTTCTGCGGACCTGTGTAGGGTCGCTTAAGAGACTTCCGAGCGAAATCTCGAAGAAATACATGTGTGCATGAATCTAGATTTTTATACACGAAAATTTTTCGTTTGTGTTTGTGCGCTACCGGGATATGCTTGACCAAACGCATATGTTCGCGGAATTCCTCAAAGAAAATTTGAGAGTTCGGAGTAAAATCTTCCGGAAGAACGAATTCACTTGGAATACGAAAAACAGTACCGTATACAAATTTGGCAGGCGACGCGCCGACCTCTAGCATGTTAGAGCAAAGTCCAAGTAGTACTGTTGAAAGAGAGCGTGACCATTCCTTGTTAGATTGGCACATTATAGCGGTTTTTAGGGTGCGATGCCACCGCGCAACCATGCCATTTGAAGCGGGATGGTAAGCTGTGGTGCGAATGCTGTGACAACCAATGAGCTGCAAAAGCGCGACGAAAAGCGAGACTCAAATTGTCTATCTTGATCGGTGGGCAAAGTTTCGGGAGAGCCGTAACGCGCGACCCATTGGTCTACGAAGGCTCTGCAAACAGTTGTTGCTTCGATGTCCTTGAGAGGGACCTATCAAGTCCATATGGACGTGTTTGAATCGTCCGTCTGGCGCTGTAAACTGGGCTGGCATGACATGGTTGTCACGACGCATTGAGGGCCACACATAGCGCTTACCAACAATCCGGGTTGTCACCTTGGCGCCAGGATTAGCCGGATTGTGCAAGAGGTCAAAAACATGACGTCGAAGTGATTGTGGGATGTATAGACGTAAGGCTTCGCCCGTGAGATCGCAATATAGCGAAGTATGATCGGCACCCCACTGTATCTTTTTGAAATTCAGAGAGCATTCTGGGTCTGCGATTAGTTTTTTTAGTTCCGCATCGTCAGTTTGAGCTTGAGGTAATGCGAGCATACTGAAGTCGGTAGGTAAGCGGATGGTTTCAACTCGTGAAAGCGAATCTGCTGGCGAGCAGATGCCTTTTAGACGCGTTGTGTAAAAATGTGCACGAGCGGCTTATGATCCGTTACGATGGTAAAATTCTGACCTTCCAAAAAGTGTTGGAAGTGCCGAACGGCTTCGTACATCGCAGTAAGCCTGCGATCGTAAGCGCTGTAAAAGCATTGTGGTGGCGAAAATTTTCATGAAAAAAAGCTAGCGGTCTCCATTCACCATTGATCATCTGTTCTAACGATGTGCCCATGCCATAGTTGGAAGCGTCGGTCACCAATCGTGTCTGGGCATCGTGTGATGGATGCGCTAACAGAGTCACGTTAGTCAGATCTTTTTTATCTGTGTCTCAGCTGCATGAGGAACAGCTCGACGATAACAATTTACCATGCCTAAGAATCTTCGTAATTGCATCACGGTTTTCAGCTTTGGAAAATCGGTAATGGCACGTACCTTTTCACGCGTAGGAGCACGGCATTCGCTGTTGACCAAGTAGCGAAGAAACTTCAATTCGGGTTTTCCGAACAGACATTTGGCTGTGTTAATTCGCAAGAAATAACGCTTAAATCGGTCGAAGACGACGCGTAGGTGCTTCTCATGCTCCTCAGGATTTGAAGACGCAATGAGAATATCGTCGATGTACGCGAATACGAAAAGCAAATCTCCGAGCGCGCAGTTTATGTAACGCTGAAACGTTTGGCCCGCGTTTCTTAAATTGAAAGTCATGGCTTTATATTCGAACAACCCGAGAGGTGTGATTACCGCTGACTTGGGTATGTCCTCTGGAGCTATGGGTATTTGATGGTATGCCTGCTGTAAATCCAACTTGGAAAAGATGGGTTTTCCGCGTAGAATGGTCGTAAAATCGAATATGTGCGGTACCGAGTATTTATCGGGCACCGTGACGGAATTTAGCCAACGAAAATGACCACAGACTCTCCAATCACTGCTCTTCTTTTTCACCAAATGGATCGGCGATGCCCATGGGCTACTGGACGGTCTGCATATGCCGTCGCTAATAAAATTTTGGAAAATTCGTTTGGCTGCTGACAGTTTGTTAGGGGGCAAACGCCGGGCTCTCTACGTGAGAGGCAGTCCGTTAGTGATAATGTGATGTTTTACGTCGTCGACGAAAGTACTGATTCCTAGAGAATTGGATGTTAGTTCCGGATAGTCAGATAGTATGTTAGAATAACGATATGTTCGATCAATAAGACTTAATCCGAAAACTAGAGCGCGTTGCCAGGATCCACGTACGTTTAAACCCGTGATAGAATCCACTAGCCTGGATTGATGCAAATAAGGCACTAACTTGCAATGTGCAAGCAAATCTGCCCCTATAATAGGTTTAGGGATTTCTGCGACAACGAAATTCCAAGTTATGTCTCTACGCAGATTGAAGTCTATACGGAGACGTTTGTTGCAGAAGGTTTGTACCTTGCCGTCGTTTGCTGCGAATCGTGAGAAATCATTCAGTTTGTCATTTTTTAGCGTAGCGGAATCTGCGGGTAAAAGGAAAACATCCGAACCCGTGTCATTGAGAAAAACGAGATCTGAATTTAGGTCGCGGACATGGAGACGTTTGGAGCTTGAGGTGCCAGAATCGACCGCCTCCAATCGACCAGGCTGCTTCAGTTTTACGATTGAGAGGTTTCATTATGCGTTTGTGAAATCCAGGTGCATGGTTGTCTGCACTTGGTTGCCCTGACACCGAATCGTTGGCGGTAATAACACCGACCTTCAGCGCTTCTGCTTCGCGAATTACGCAGAGACGAAGAAGAAGAACACGATCGCCCGCGGCCATGATGGTTGCTGTTGTTGACCTGCTTGGCTAAAGTGGCCAATTGTTTGGAAAGCTGGCCTAACAGAGGTGAGGCTGTCTGCAGAAGCAGTGACTGCACAAGAGCAAGCCTTAACCTCAGGATCAGTCGACGCGGATGCGACCTGCATAGGTGACGGACCTGAAGCTTCGGAACCTTTGTCGGCTAAAATTGCTAAGGCGTGAAGATCTTCAACGTTGGCCATTGCCAAGATGGGCCGAACGTGTGAAGGAAGTTGTTCTAGAAATACACTTTTCAATAACTTCTCGGAGCACCCACCGTCGTTGAGAGCGCGCAATCGCGATAAAGATAAGGAGTGTTTACCCTCGGAAATTACTTCCCCCTTTAAAAGTTGTCAAAGGCGCGACTCATCTGAAACGGCCAAACCGAATATTAAACGCGCTTTGATACGTTCGAAACATCGGTCGGAAATGGGTTCATCACAGCAATATCCTTTATGTGAGGTATCAAGTGGCGGTATAAATTTGCTATCAGATGCTGTTCCATGGTTGATTGATAAGTAATTTTGCTTCTTCGAAATGATGCCTCGACAACGATGAAAAAAGAATTCGGATCATCGCGAAAAAATTGCGGAATTTTCAGGGAAACCGACTCGACGCGATTGTCCCATATGTCAGCGAGTCGCTGGAGGATCTGCATGACGTCGTCCGCGGGGGCAGGCACTGCGTCCGCGTTGTCAATAGGCATTGTACCGATGGACGCACAACACACACAAAAAATAATGAAATTATTACCAAAAATCACTTTTGGTTTGGCGTTTGACGAAGGCACTCGCGGCGTGAAAGAAGTGCAATAAATAAACAAAAATAAAAATAATTGCTCAATACCACATTTAGAATCGGCGAAGAAATTCGTGAGGAAGTTTGCTGAACGTGTGTCACGAAGTCGCTTGTCGGTATTGCCGCACGTCGAGATGCGTCCAGTGAATTTGTATTCTTGTCGAGAATTGACGGGTAAAGAAAAAGGCATAATTACTAGAAACTATGCATGTGACGTGTTAAAAATGATTTAAATCGTTCGCGGAATCCGACTTTGCTTAAAAATAGGTTAAATTTTAGGAAGAAAAAGAGTTTCTAAAAGCGAGGTTAGCGTTATATGGAAGAATTTGTAGAGAAAAACTGCCAGAAATGGCTTACACTTATTTTAAATGAAAAGAAAGAAAAGGAAAGAAGTTACCGATTGAATTGCTTGTAAGCTGAAGTGCATGACTGCGATGATTGTTACAGGAGAAATCCTTCAGACGTGATATCGGTTCCTGGCGTCGAGTGGCAGCGTCCCACTAGAAATTATGAAATTTCGCCCTGCCGGAATTATCCAAAAAGTGCTTGTGTACCAACTCCAACGGCGTCTTGGGCGTCCATTTTCCTTGTCGAGTTTACGAGATAGAAAATGTGAAAATACGTCGGGGTCACCAGTTGTAGGTAACAGTATGATGGTTATTGCTATTTGTATCTGACTCCACGATTAATTGTGCACCTACTAGCACGAGTGTGAAGGATGAGAGATGGGTGACACACAAGTTCCACTCAAAAATACGTTTATTTAAATAGTTACAGATGCGAGAGCATCGTGTCTCGCAAAAGAGCTTTAGGCTATGGCGGCCGGCTCAGGCTGGCTCGACTCCCATGGGCGCGTGTGATCACATATACTTTTGTAGTTATCCACCTCCTTACAGATGGCTCTACTGTAGGGGCATAAGTGGGGATAATATTTTCTGAAAATATCTTGGCGCCGCCATTCAAATGTTTGGTGAGGTTACGTTTTCGTCAACAAACTTCAAATTTTAATAAGTTCAAAAAAGTTGTGTCTTGCCGTATGAAGTGAAATCAGGACATTGGAAAATAAACAAAGTTAAAGTAAATTGAAATGTTTGCGCTAGTGTCGCTATAAGTGGTCAAACGCGTCCATAGGAGTCGACCCAGTCCAAAGATATTATAGACCTAGATGCGATGCGGGCTTAGTTGCCTGCCATAAATATAGACGGCGCCAGAGCTGCCAGATCGTGGACAAAATTTACCCCCACCATACCTACCGTTTGGGAGCCGCAAAACAGAAGGTGCATGATTACCACTGTGAGTTCGTATGTAAGCCGAAAATGCACGATTCGACTTCGGAGTTCTGCTATACGATGATTGCTGATCTGAAGGCTTCGGAAGACTTCGTTGGTCTTCTATTTATATCTTGCTCCCCATTTGAAAGAAATTGAAGAAATTGGCGAATTGGATGTTTTGCGTGATTCTTAATTTCATGCATGCGTCGATTAGTTTTCTGCAACAAAAAAATTTTGAATCAAATACATAACTAAACAAAAAATTTTTTTAAAATTGTTTTCAACATAATAGTAAAATTTTTAACCAAAAAATTACATTTTCATCCAAAAAGCTAAATTGTATACTAAAAAAAAGGCATTTCTAATAAAATACATGAACCTTGAACAAAAGAAATTTATTTTCCATGAAGACTAATTTTCTGAACAAAAAATTAATGTTTAATCATAGTTAAATTTTCGACAACAAAGATTAATTTTCTACCAAGA
>NC_046666.1:98136469-98138511 GCF_010883055.1 Belonocnema kinseyi
TAGTTACATTTTCAGAAAACAAATTTATCCAACTAATTGATGAATCATCAACCAAAAAAAAATATGAGAAAAAAAACGTTAAAATTCTTTGAAATCGCTTGACATTATTGGAATTAATTGAAAATTCATTGGAATGTTCTAAAAATATCCTGAAAATTTTGGAATCCTTTAAAACCGCTTAAAATTTTTGAAAGCTCTTGAAAATTCCTTACAAGTTTAAAAATACCTTAAAAGTTTTCAAATCCTTTAAAATCTCATACTGAATTATTGAAACCAATTGAAAATACCTTGGAATCTATTAAAATATCCTAATATATATCAAATCCTTTAAAATCTCATATTAAATTACTGTCAAAAATTGAAAATTCCTTGAGATCTTTCAAAACATCCTCAAATATTTAAAATCCTTAAAAACCTTTTAAAATCTTTAAAATTTCTTAAAGCTCTTGAAAATATCTTAAAATTCAATAAATACCCTGAAATATTTCAAATCCTTTAAAATCTCACACTAAATTATTAAAATAATTTGAAAATTTCTTGGAATCTATTAAAATATCATAAAATATATATCAAATCCTTTAAAATATCATTCTAAATTACTGTGATCAATTGAAAATTCCTTGGAATCTTTTTAAATTCTCTCAAATTTTTTGAATCCTTTAAAATCTTTTCAAATACCTAGAACTTTTTATAAAGATTTCTAAAGTATTAAAATTTTTTTTAAATAACCCTTTTAAAATTGGTTTAATTCTTTGAAATTCCGTTAAATTATGAAAATCAGTTGAAAATTCCTTGACATTTTAAAAAATATTCTCAAATATTAAAAATCCTGAAAAATCTTTTTAAATCTTTTAAATTTGTTAAAGCTCTTGAAAGTATCTTGAAATTTGAAACATACCCTGAAATATTTCAAATTCTTAAAAAGGTCACACTAAATTATTGAAATAATTTGAAAATTACTTGAAAACTATGAAAATATCTTAAAATATATCAAACCCCTTAAAATGTCATATTAAATTACTGTAATCCATTGAAAATTCCTTGGAATTTTTTTAAAATTCTCTAAAATTTTTCAAATCCTTTAAAATCTTTTGAAACACTTACAACTTATTTTTTTAAAGATTTCTAAAGTATTTTGATTTTTTTTAAGGAAACCATGTAAAATTTGTTTAATTCTTTGAAATTCCCTTAAATTATGAAAATCAGTTGAAAATTCCTGACATTTTTAAAAATATGCTCAAATATTTAAAATCCTTAAAAATCTTTTGAAATCTTTTAAATTTTCCAAAGCTCTTGAAAATTCCTTGAAATTAAAAAAATACCCTGAAATATTTAAAATCCTTAAAAAGCTCACACTAAATTACTAAAATATTTTGAAAATTACTTGAAATCTATTAAAATATCCTAAAATATACATCAAATCCCTTAAAATGTCATATTAAATTACTGTAATCAATTGAAAATTCCTTGGAATATTTTTAAATTCTCTAAAATTTTTCAAATCCTTTAAAATCTTTTGAAACACCTACAACTTATTTTTTTAAAGATTTCTAAAGTATTTTGAAATTTTTTTAAGGAAACCATCTAGGCGTTTCAAAAGATTTTCGAGGATTTGAAAAATTTTAGAGAATTTTAAAAGATTCCAAGGAATTTTCAATTGATTACAGGAATTTAATATGACATTTTAAGGGATTTGATATATTTTAAGATATTTTAATAGATTTCAAGTAATTTTCAAAATATTTTAATAATTTAGTGTGAGCTTTTTAAGGATTTTAAATATTTCAGGGTATTTTTTAAATTTCAAGGAATTTTCAAGAACTTTGAAAAATTTAAAAGATTTCAAAAGATTTTTAAGGATTTTAAATATTTGAGCAAATTTTTAAAAATGTCAAGTAATTTTCAACTGATTTTTATAATTTAAGGGAATTTCAAAGAACTAAACAAATTTTACATGGTTTCCTTAAAAAAAATTTCAAAATACTTTAGAAATCTTAAAAAAAATAAGTTGTAAGTGTTTCAAAAGATTTTAAAGGATTTGA
>NC_046666.1:98138611-98146811 GCF_010883055.1 Belonocnema kinseyi
TAGTAGAAATTTAATCTTTTTGGTTGAGAATGTATCATTTTGGGTCAGAAATGCAATTGTTTGGTTAAAATATGAACTGTACATCTTCTTGGGTTTAAAAGTTGGTTATTTCACTAAGAGTTGAACTACTTTGTAAAAAAATACTTTTTTTAACAAGGTTTTTTAATTATGGTTGCAAATTTAACTATTTGGTTCAAAGTTTAACTCTTTGATTGAAAACTCATATTTATTCTCTTAAGAAATTTAACTTTTTGTAGATAATTCGTCTTTTTGACTTTAAAATTAAATCATTTCGTTTAAAATTCATGTATTTTATTTGAAATTTGTCTTTTTTGTAGATCATTAATTTTCTTGGTCGAATATTCATCTGATTGGTTGACAATTAAACAACTTTGTTAAAAATAAATTTTTTCCGTTAAAAATTGTAAAACTCATATTTATTCGCTTAAGAAATTCAACTTTTTGTAGATAATTCGTCTTTTTGACTTTAAAATTAAATAATTTCGTTTAAAATTCATGTATTTTATTTGAAATTTGTTTTTTTTTTGTAGAACATTAATCTTCTTGGTTAAAAATTCACCTTTTCCCTTGAAAATTTAACAATTTTGTTGAAAATTCATTTTTTTCCTTGGTCAATTCAATTTTTTATCACAGCTTTTATCTGGAAATTGAACTATTCCATTTTTGGTTAAACTTTATCCTGTGAATTGTATTAGTTCAAACACCAATTATTTGTTAGAAAATTAATTTATTTGTTTTCGATTATGACTTGAAATATTATTTCAGTCTAAAAAAAATTTTTTTTAACCCATTCAATTTGAAATTTTTTAATTAAAAAAAGAAAATTTCGTTAATTATCAGCAATATTTGACCGTTCATTTAAAACAATCCATTACAAATAACTTTTAGAAACTATACAAATTTGAACAGAATGGTTCGAAATAGAAAGCCTTGAATTGTTAAATTTGTAATGAGCTAAATTTTAAGCTCAAACGCTACAATTTTAATTTAATAAAAAATTCAGAATTAATTTAAAACTTGAAATTATTTCCAATAATTTGAAACACGATTTAGACTTTTTAACAAATTAAATTAATTTTCTATCAAATAATTGGTGTTTTAACTAATGCTATGTACAGGATGAAGTTTCAATCAAAAATTGAATAGTTCAATTTCCAGATAAAAGCGATTAATTTTTAATCAATCCTAGAATAGTTACATTTTTCAGCGAAAAATATGAGTTTTCAATCAAAGAGTTAAACTTTCAACCAAATAGTTAAATTTTTAACGATACTTATACAACCTTGTTGAAAATAACAGTATTCTTTTACAAAGTAATTCAACTCTTAGTGAAATAATCGACTTTTAAGCCCAAGAAGATTTTTGACCGAAAATGATACATTTTCAACCAAAAAGATTAAATTTCTACCAAATAAGCTTAATTTCCAACAAAATATATGAACTTTGAAAAACATTATTTAATATTAAAGTCAAAAAGACTATCATCTACAAAAATTTGAATTTTTAACCCAAAAATATGATTTTTCGACCAAAATTTTAATTGTCGACCAAATAGTTTAGCTTTCACTTCCAGTTGAAGTACTTAGTAACAAAATTAATTTATTCTTATTAAGGATTCATAATTATAGTTGAAAATTCAACTATTTGCCTACAAATTAATTTTTTTGTTAAATATTTTACTTTTTTGTTAAAATTGCATCTTTGGGCGTTAATGTCAACAATTCGATAGAAAGTTAAACTATTTGGTCAACAATTAAAATTTCGGTTGAAAACTCATATTTTTGGGTTACAAATTCAGCTTTTTTGTAGATGATACTCTTTTTGACATTAAAATTAAATAATGTTGTTGAAAGTTCATATATTTTGTTGGAAATTGACCTTGTTTGGTTGAAATATGAACTGTTCATCTTCTTGGGCTTAAAAGTCGATTATTTCACTAAGAGTTGAATTACTTTGTAAAAAAATACAGTTATTTTCAACAAGGTTTTATAATTATGGTTAGAAATTTAACTATTTGGTTGAAAGTTTAACTCTTTGATTGAAAACTCTATTTTTCGCTGAAAAAAATCAACTTTTTGTAGACAATTCGTTTTATTGACTTTAAAATTAAATAATTTCGTTGAAAATTCATGTATTTTGTTAGAAATTTGTCTTTTTTTGTAGATCATTAATTTTCTTCGTCGAATATTCATGTTATTGGTTGAGAATTTAACAACTTTATTGAACATTTATTTTTTCGATTAAAAAATTTTTTTTATCTGAAAACGTAACTATTCTAGGATTGATAAAAAATTAATCGTTTTTATCTGGAAATTGAACTATTCGATTTTTGTTTGAAACTTTATCCAGTACATTGTATTAGTTAAAACACCAATTATTTGATAGAAAATTAATTTAATTTGTTAAAAAGTAAACTTTTGGGTTGAAAATTGATATATTTTATTAATTAGATTTTTTCCTAAAATTACAAAAAATGCAAAATAAAAAAACTTCCTTAAAATCTTCCGGATTCTTTTTTTTTTTAATTTTTAAAATGTTTTCAAATACTTACTTAAAATTTATTAATCAAAATAAAAAATAATTTTCAATGTTCTTAGCAATCACAACAATTTTTGTTATTCTTTTTAAATACTGTACAATTCTCAAACAGCTTTTTTTTTAAAGCTGCAAAAGTCTAAATCGTGTTTCAAATTATTAGAAATAATTTCAAGATTTAAATTAATTCTGAATCTTTTTTTAAATTAAAATTTTAGCGTTTAAACTTAAAATTTAGCTTATTACAAATTTAACAATTCAAGGATTTCTATTTCGAACCATTCTGTTCAAATTTGTATAGTTTTTAACAGTTGTTTGTAATGGATTGTTTTAAATGAACGGTCAAATATTGCTGATAATTAACGAAATTTTCTTTTTTTAATTATAAAATTTCAAATTGAATGGGTTGAAAATAAAATTTTTTAGACTGAAATAATATTTCAAGTCATAATTGAAAACAAATAAATTAATTTTCTAACAAATAATTGGTGTTTTAACTAATACAATTCACAGGATAAAGTTTAACCAAAAATGGAATAGTTCAATTTCCAGATGAAAGCTGTGATAAAAAATTGAATTGGACAAGGAAAAAAACGAATTTTCAACAAAATTGTTAAATTTTCAAGGCTAAAGGTGAATTTTTGACCAAGAAGTTTAATGTTCTATAAAAAAAAACGATTTTCAAACTGAACCAATATATACGATTAATTGTTAATCAATCCTATAATAGTTACATTTTCAGATAAAAATAAATAATTTTTAACGGAAAAAATTTATTTTCAACAAAGTTGTTGAATTGTCAATCAATCAGATGAATTTTCGACCAAGAAAATTAATGATCTAAAAAAAAGACAAATTTCAAATAAAATACATGAATTTTAAACGAAATTATTTAATTTTAAAGTGAAAAAGACGAATTATCTACAAAAAGTTGAATTTCTTAAGCGAATAAATATGAGTTTTCAATCAAAGAAATAAACTTTGAACCAAATAGTTAAATTTGCAACCGTAATTAAAAAACCTTGTTAAAAAAAGTATTTTTTTTACAAAGTAGTTCAACTCTGAGTGAAATAATCGACTTTTAAACCCAAGAAGATGTACAGTTCATATTTTAACCAAACAATTGCATTTCTGACCCAAAATGATACATTCTCAACGAAAAAGATTAAATTTCTACCAAAAAAGGTCAATTTAATTTTAATAAATTTCTAAATTTTAAAGTCAAAAAGAGTATTATCTACAAAAAGCTGAATTTTTAACCTAATTTAAAGGTAAAGAGTTGAATTTTCAACTATAATCATGAATCCTTAATAAGAAAAAATTAATTTTTTTAATAAGTAGTTCGACGTCAAGTGAATAATCAAATTTTCCACCCAAAAATTATGATTTTAATTTTTAACAATAGAGTGGCATTTAAAACAAAACGACTTTGCAACCAAAAAATATTAACAGTTGATAATTCAATCGCAAAATGTAATTTTTAATCAAAAAGTATAAATTTTTCATAAAGCAATTTAATTTCTACAAAGAAAGACGAATTGTTAACAAAATACATGATTTTATAACCAAAAATGGTATAGATTAATTGTCAGTTTCAAAAATGTATTTTCAACGAAAGAGATGAACCTTCAAATAATAGAAATAAAAATTTTAACAAAGTAGTTGAACTTTTGATAGAAAAGAGGACTTTTTTACGAAATAGTTACATTTTCAACAAAATAATTAATTTTTCAATCAAATAATTGAGTTTTCATCCAAACGAGATGAATTCCAAAATCACCAATTTCTTTAATTTCTTTCAAATGCGGATCAAGATTTAAATAAGACTATTGTAATATAACATAATTATAATATTATCATTAATAATAATAATATATATATATATAATTTATATTTTATACGTGAAGTAACGTAACCTCAAAATACACGCATTAAAGAGGCGCGCGAAGTATTCAAATCATGAGAATCGCCAGCCCAGCATCGAGATCTGAAAATATTAAAATCCCAATCTCTTCATTTTATTTCAAAGCAGAGATATAAATAGAACCGTCGAAGTGTTCCGACCGGCAATCGTGCACCTTCGAGTTTTCAAATTCAGAAGAGGAGAAATGGGTTGCGCGCGCAACCCAGGCATTTATATCGTCTCCTACCATATTTACACGAACATAGACGTGTCATAGTATTGGACCACGTCTCGTTATCGTCTCCTACCATATTTACACGAACATAGACGTGTCATAGTATTGGACCACGTCTCGTTTCAGATCTTGGATCACTGCCAGTTAGTTGGTAGCCGGCCGCCATAACCTAAAGTTCTTTTTCCGAGGTACGATGCTCTCGCATCTGTAACTATTTCAATAAACGTCTTTTTGAGTGGAACTTGTGTGTCACCTATCTCTCATCCTTTCCACTCATGCTAGTAGGTGCACAATCAACCATGGAGTCAGATACAAATAGCAGTAACCATCATACTATTACCTACAGAATGTTTTTCACATTCTCTTATTCCATTAGCTCGGCAATCTCCCACCTTATCTCTGCTTATAATATCTTTGGAATGAGCACCGCCGTGAACTCAGAGCACGCTCTCAGCAAAATATCGGAAACAACCAAAGCATGGTCCCGCCAGGCGCAAGTAAAACCTGCCCAACCTTCCTGCCATCTTGAATCGAGTTCGGGCGGCGGATTTAAATCGAATGGGGGAATACGAATCAGATCATAAGAAGTTCAAATAAAAAAATTCACTGTACAATATAATTTGCCATGCATAGCATCACAAAATGTACATAATTCAGGATTAATCAAGGAATAAAAGTTTCGTATGTAATGCTTATTGAAGAACTTTTAAAGATTTAAAGCATATTTTTGAAAGTATATTGTAGTAAAGATATGAATAATTTACGAAAGGCTGTATAGTGCTCTGTCGCTAAGTTTCCTCGCTAAAAATTTGTCTGAAAAAATTTATTCCAGTTAATGCCAAAGAGTTGATCTTTATTAATATGAATCAGAAATAATGCATGTGTTATTTATAATAATATGCATAAACTTCGTACGAAACATAAAAACGAGCACATTCGTTCCTATTAGAGTATAGTAAAATTAAATTATTCAATAAATTATTATACGAATTTAATATATTAAGATAACTTAATAAAACTATATAATTTTAATACATTAATATAATTTACTAAAACTATATGATTTTAATATAGTAGAGTAACTTAGCTGCAGCTGCCTATGTTAATATGTACATCGCATTCTTTTCAATAGGTGAATCCAAGTTGGAATTATAAAAAATAATAATTATATATATACAGGGCGGACACGCTGGGGCTTACCAAAAAGTATGCAACCCGTCTTACACGATAATGATAATAAAGTAATCCCCCTCAGATATAATACACTTGTGCCAACGCTTCTTCCAATCATCGAAGCACTTCTGATAATCATTTTGTGGTATAGCCTTGAGTTCTTTCAGTGATGCAGTTTTTATCTTCTCAATCGTTGAAAATCGATGTCCTTTCATGGGTCTCTTCAGTTTTGGGAAAATAAAAAGTCACTGGGGGCCAGTTTTAACCGTTTTGAGAAAATCAGGGTCATTATTGACTTTATTCAACATCTCCTGAGCGATGGTCATGCGATGGATCTTTTGATTAAAATTAAGCAGTTTTGGAACAAATTTCGCTGAAACACGTCTCATGCCCAAAACGTCCGAAAAGATAGCATGGCATGAGCCAACCGATCTGCCAACATCTTCAGCAACTTTTCTGATGGTAATTCGGCGAGTTTTCAACACCATTTCTTCCACTGCTTGAACGTTTTATCTGTTGTTGACGTGCTGGGACGTCCAGGGCGAGGTTCGTCTTCGACATCCTCTCGGCCTTCTTGGAACAGCTTGTACCACTTATACACATTTTTCTCACTCAGAGTAGACTTGCCGTATGCAACTGTCAACATTTCAAGAGATTTAGAGCACTGGATTCCATTTTTCACACAATATTTAATACAAACTCTTTGCTCCATTTTTTTCGATAGAAGAAAATCGCCGAGCACACCAAACCCTTCTAACCTTTTACGCCTTTGCCAGAAAAACAATACGAGCTATATAGTCAAAACTGTGAACATATGATCGTGACGAGTGTACCAACACAACAAAACAAAAAATTTAAAACTTGAATGTACGTAGCCCGCGAAAATTGGAAAGTCACCTTAATTTTTGAACACACCTCGTATATATTGTAACCAGTGGGTTACATCACTAACCCTGAGCACAGGAAACCAGAGAAACTCCTACGAAAATTCACACAAAACTTGCATTCTCGTAGGAGCTCTAAAGGAGCGCAGACTCTAAAGCCTCCCGCTATGCATTTTCTTATGCATAGCGGGAGATGAGAGAACGGCATGGGCTATAAAAAGAGCCACCCTGCCCAAAATTACCAGTTAGTTTTTGCGAGGCAACTCGCAGAGCTTCCTTGGAAGAGAGTATTCTCTCTCTTCTAAGACTTGATATAGTAAATTTGGAAGAAATTCCATCTTTGCTATATTTAAGAAAAAGCTATTTCCTTCGAGGAGTGGACAGGCTTAAATTCGTCTGAAACCAGTCGGTATTAGGTTGTATCTTTGAAACAAGAGCTCTGTAGCATTGACTCGGAATCCCTACTTTTTCTCAAGGCGTGTTGAGCCTTTTCTCTTGTTGAAGAATATTTCAAAGGCATAGACCTTCTTAAATTTTAGAAATAAATATAAAGGCAAGTGTTAGAGGCACCCGGTTTAAAGCTATCTTCTAAGTGTTGTAAACGTTTACTGCAACTACAGAAGGAACGGCCAGGATAAATTTCCTGTAACCAAGACCAAGAAGTTTTGTAGAAAAGGTTTATTACCCGCTAATCACCCTTACCTTCTTAGGAGTGGACAATCGTAAATTCGATTGAAACCTGTTCAATAAGCGGCTAAGTCTGGTTTTCAGGTAAAGAGAATATAGTCTCGAGAGATTTGAAGCCCAAGAGGTTAGTGTAAAGATTTTAGGTATTCTCCTTGAGAAACCCTCTCTCTCTCTTTAGAAGAGTCGCATCTCTGTCCCTCTTTAAAAATCGTCTTGGGCACCTGGAGTCCGAAGGCATCTCCGTTCCCGCCTGCTCTCACGCGACAGGTGTGAAACCCTTTTTATGGTATACACCTCATTGTAATAATCCATTGATTATCGTAGGGCTTCTGACCCCTAATTGTTTTGACACATTTCACCCTATTAACTGAGAGGTAGGAAAAACTTCGTCTTTGTTCAATATCTCAGTGGGTCAGAAGAACAAGAATCCATGTCTCACGTAAGAGAATTTAAATCGCCGTTGTGCCTTCTAATAATAGAAGTATTTTAATCGGTTGGATATTGATAGATTGTTAACGTGTACGAACCAATAATTGATTAAAAATTGAATATCAAATTTAGCTAGAAAGTAGCGAAACTTATGCAAAGCTTAGGATATGGTTTTTCTAAATAATTAGTATTTTATTAAAGAAATTTCATGCCTTACTCCGTCAGCCCCTTCATTTTATTAATTCTCTAAAATATACTTGAATTTAGTCTGGGAGAAATCATCCCCGTATAAGTTAACTTGCAGTCACAGTGGTTGAACCAAATTGCAAGGTT
>NC_046666.1:98146911-98150214 GCF_010883055.1 Belonocnema kinseyi
TGAAGATTCATAATTTAGTATAACTTGTAATGGACAACACTATTTTGGAGCTTCAGCAATATCTGACTACCGACTTTCCTTCTTGTCTAAGATTATATTATTATTGTAAAAAGAATCATAACCACAAGAAATACATACAAATGATTACAATGACTTGGAAATCATGTTTTTAATCACGAAATTTCTTTCCATATATGCAGATACCCTACTGATAGAAATCTCAGAGTATTCTCAAGCGAAATAGCCTGGCCCATTTGAGTCTATAAGTAGAATCGATTTGAATGATTCAGTCTCTGAGATAGTCTGAGAGAATTAGGTCCTTTTCAAGGTCCTTTTAGTGGTCATTTTAAGAGTGATGCGACGGTAATATAAGGTTCCTTTTGTATTCGTCACGAACCCGGCGGTTAGAGTTATTTACACTAGTTGGCCGTTGCTAAGCCGACTCAAGCGCATCCATAACAGTTTAAATAATATGTTACGCGCGAAGTTTGAAAATAAAATTTTCTCTCGCATCGCAGCGTTGTTGTCTGAGGTTTCCACTGCGGGGCGCTAGCATCCAGACAAAATTCTTAAGGTTGCCGAGTAACGCTTAATAACTGTTAGTAACAGAACGTGCACTTGAAGGCACCTTCAGCCCATGTAAATGACAGGTATTTTATTTTTTAAAGTTTTAAACGCTGCAAGGAAAAGTAATGTGATTACTCCGTGAGTTTTTAATGCAGATTTTAACGTAGAATCCGAATTTTAACAATTTAAAAGTTGATTTTGCTGTTTTTTTTTAGTTTTTTAAAAAGGAACCGAATGGGGACCCAATGGGGTCTTTACGGATACTTTGTAGAGGCTCCAACCAGTTTCTTCGGTTCGCTAGGGTTTTAATCCGAAAGCTTAACAAAGGACCCTTGAGTGTCGGCTACTCTATTGATATAACCTATCTGCTTGTTATTTGTGATCGAATTCTTATTTCAATTTCAGCCTCTCTGCTTGTGACTTATGCTTGTATTTCAATTTCGTAAAGGACATTTTGAAGCCTTTAAAACATTTAAAAGAGCTACTTGGACCTTTAAACATATCTACCTGATTACCTGCGGAGAATTTCTCAGAGCTTCTCAGAGCCTTGAGAAACTTTAGCATCATGGACATAGGAAACAAGGGACTAGGCATGCCATTGCGGGGGTGATGCAATAAGGGGGGAGGTCCGCGACCTTTTGATGTCCCGCGAAAAACATGGCATTCGGAAAGATTCAGAAAGGTTTTTAAAAAAATTCGGATAGGGTTCGGAAAGTGTTCGGACAGAGAATCGAAAAGGACTATGTGAACTTCGCTTTTGTTTCTTTCCGAACATCGAGCTGTCCAACGAATCTTTCCGAATATCAATTTCTCTTACTTCTTTCCGATCAGTGCAGTGTCCCTCTAGTTACCCTCTATTTCATTATATTTATATATTTATTTATTGAATATACATATATATATATACATACGAGGTGTGTTCAAAAAGTAAGGTGACTTTTCAATTTTCGCGCGCTACGTACATTCAAGTTTTAAATTTTTTGTTTTGTTGTGTTGGTACACTCATCACGATCATATGTTCACAGTTTTGACTATATAGCTCGTGTTGTTTTTCTGGCAGAGGCCTAAAAGGTTAGAAGGGTTTGGTGTGCTCGGCGATTTTCTTCTTTCGAAAAAAATGGAGCAAAGAGTTGGCATTAAATTTTGTGTGAAAAATGGAATCCAGTGCTCTAAAACTCTTGAAATGTTGACAGTTGCATACGCTGAGTCTACTCTGAGTAAGAAAAATGTGTATAAGCAGTACAAGCTGTTCCAAGAAGGCCGAGAGGATGTCAAAGACGAACCTCGCCCTGGACGTCCTAGCACGTCAACAACAGATGAAAACGTTTAAGCAGTGGAAGAAATGGTGTTGAAAAATCGCTGAATTATTTTTTGATCAAAAGATTCATCGCATGACCATCGCTCAGGAGATGTTGAATGAAGTCAATAATGATCCTGATTTTCTCAAAAGGGTTATAACTGGGGATGATTTGTGGGTATATGGCTATGACGAAAAAAGCACGTCAAGTTCGGTCAAATGTGAATGTTTTGCTCACTCTCTTCTTTAATTACCGTGGCGTAGTGCATCAGGAATTCTTACCACAAGGTCGTACGGTCATTAAGGAGTATTACCTTCAAGTTATGCGCCGTTTGCAAGAGGTGATACGCAAAAAAGGTCCGGAACTTTGGAAAAACAATTCGTGGCTTTTGCATAACGATAATGCACCTGCTCATTCATCGTTGCTTGTGAAAGATTTTCTGACCAAAAACAGCACCGCAGTCATGCCTCAGCCTCCATATTCACCGGATTTGGCCCCCAGTGACTTTTTTATTTTCCCAGAACTGAAGAGACCCATGAAAGGACATCGATTTTCAACGATTGAGGAGATAAAAACTGCATCGCTGAAAGAACTCAAGGCTATACCACAAAATGATTATCAGAAATGCTTCGATGATTGGAAAAAGCGTTGGCACAAGTGTATTATATCTGAGGGAGATTACTTTGAAGGGGACAACATAAATATTAAGGAATAAATGAATATTTTTTGAGAAAACCATAAAGTCTCACAACCGTGAGATAGGTGGTTACAGTCTGTAAAGGAATCAATACGACGATCCAGCAAAAGCCTCGTGCACCCTAAGAACACGGAGCGACCCAAGGACAACCGCCTTCTGCATTTTTCCCGCAAGTGTTCTAGCATATTGTTGACACGCAGGGATGCTTTTTAGGCCATTAGCAAGTGAAAGCTTGGCACCTCCAAGTGCGCCGATGATAAGGACAATCAGTTTAACAGAATATTCCGGGTACAATCGTTGCAACTCCCTTATAAGGTCTCGATACCTCTCTTTCTTTTCATTCTCCTTGGCTATGATGTTCTTATCAGCTGGTGCCGAAAATTCGATAACAAACATGGTTCGCTTCTTGAAGTCAAGAAGAACCATGTCAGGCCTCGAGTGAGCAACAGAAACAATTGTCGAGAATATAAAGTTCCAGTATATGCGGCCCTTCCCATTCTCGACAATTGACTCAATTTCCCTAGGAGCATTTAGAGGAGCGATATTAAGGTGAATGCCGTAGGAGTGACAGAGATGGTAATAAAGCACTCTTAGTGCCGCATTGTGCCTTTGAATGTAGGTCGTTCCCGCGTGTGTTTTACAACTAGATAGTATGTGAGCTAAATGCTCGGGGTGTGCATGGCACGCCCTGCAGCTATCATCGGGAATGTCTGGGCTCAAAATGTGGCGACGGTATGTTAA
>NC_046666.1:98150314-98168725 GCF_010883055.1 Belonocnema kinseyi
AGACGTTTGTATCTGCTTCGGAGAGTATCCTTTATAGATGTCACATCCTTAATGCGGCTCTGTGGCACGCCCAGGTATGTATAAGTCTCTCCAGCGCAAAGAAACATTTTGTTAGAGTTTTAGTTACTTATCATAAGAATATTAAATTCTTAATTCAATATTTGACGCAAATAAGTATAATGGAACAAATTAACTCAATAGTTTTTTGCTTAGAGTAAATATATTCTTGATTCGAATAGTTGTCCTGATTCTATTATTTTCTTGATTCAAGAAAGTCGGTCCCTTATAAAAAGAAAATACTTGCTTCTTTCAAGTAAAATCAGCCAAGTAAACTAGCCTATTTGATTTAATGCAATTTTTTTCAGAGTAGGTTAGACGTATATTTATTTATTTATTTTTTTTATTCAGGAGAAAGTTTTTTTAGTAAAAAGAAGATTTTTAAAAATTTTGACGTTTATTTAAAAAAAAAATCTTTGAAATTGAAAAGTATGCGTTTTTCATCAAATTTGAAATACACGGCAATTAAAAAGTGTTATACCGCAGGCCAAAATAATTGGAGAGTTATGGGAAGAGAAGGATAAGGTTAAATAATATTTAATATAATACAAACAAAATAATTAAACTCTGATTTTGCAGGACTTTTAAAAATCAAGAAAACTTTTCTGAAACTGTAGGTCTTTCAAATTAGAGTTTATTTCTATTTTTTAATCTTATTCAAGTTGCAATGGGCTACAAATTTAAAATCGTTATCTTGTTTTTCGGCATTGTTTGCAAGTTGATGGTGAAAGAATACTATGATCGCTCGAAATCTGAAAAAGTGAACTGTGATCCACCCTTGTTTCCATAAAATTTCCACTGAAGTTTAAATTAGTGGTTCACTTTGTAATAAGTCAGATTGTAAGAAAATGTTGAAGAATTTTATTTTATAATTCACATGTTTATTACAACGTTAGTTTTCAAGTTTGAGTGACTGTAATTATTATTTTTAGAAAGTTTAAAAAATACTAGCCTTCATCGTTGGTTAATCCTCGCTTACCAATGACTATTATCAGAAGGGAATATTGTGAACAGGTGTATTACACAATTCATGCGTTTCTTTCAACGTTAACCTTAAGATTTATTACACTGTACATGCAATGGGTATTTTTAAAGACTTATAAAAAATACTAGTTTTCGCCTTCATGTTTGTGTTCTTCTATATAAACAATTTCTAAATAAATTATTTATTTAATATTTATTTGCCTTCCATTTTTGTGTCTTCAGAATAATATTTAAATTTTGTGTATACAGTAGGTCGGGATTTTTTGGTAATTTCGTTATTTTACGCCTGATTTCAAATGAATTCGGTCAGCGATGATTGCTATTCGTACGTTATTCTCCAAAAAACCGACATTGATTTCAGCTTACTTGTAACCACTATTAATAAGATCGCCGATGGTTATAAATATATACCGAAGATTAAATGTAACATGTACTTAAAATAAAAAATTGTTACTTCAAAATGTTATATCATTTAAACCAGTTTATTTCGATATGACGAGGGGTCGATCACTCCAACATTCCTGATACATTCACTAAATATTCCCATACACGTATTCTTTCAATATTCCCGGATATTCTCGGTATTCTTTACATTCTTTATAATCTTAAATATTTTTGATAATTCAAAATATTCCGAAATTTCCTTAAATCTTCACAAATATTCTGACATATTCCTTAAATTCCCTTTGTGCTCTACAGGTTTTTAAAGTTTCCAAATTATTTAAAGTGATTTTGAAAAATGTCACGATATTTAAAAAAAGTTTATGTATTATTGTGTTTGACAGGATTTAAAACTTCTTTTAAATTAAAAAGATTAAAGTTTGTAAATGAATTTGCAAAAGAGTTCAAATAATTTTAAAGAATTCCAAAAAGTACAAGAATTTTCAAGAGATTTCAAAGACTTTAAAATACTTATTACGAATTCAAGAGATTTTAAGTAATTTTAGGGGATTTTGTAGCATTTCAATGTATTTGATATGATTTAAAAAGTCGGTAAAGGAATTTAAAATATTACAAAGAATTTTAAATGACATTCAAAAAATTTTAAGGATCTTTATGTAATTTAAAAATATTCTTAAGTATTTAAACAAATTTAAGGGATGTCAAGGGATTTAATAGGAGTCATTTAATTAGAAAGTATTCAAAGGTTATAATTTTATTTTAAAAACATTTCAAAAAACTGAAAAGAGTTCAAGTTATTTTGAAGGAATTTAAGAGATTTTTAGTAGTTTTGAAGAATTTTCAAGGAATTTCAGAGAATTTAAATGAGTTTTAAGATTTTAAAGTAATTTAAAAATATAAATTATATTCTTGAATTCTTTAAAGCCTGTCAAATCTCTGGAAATCTTCAGAAATTTGTAGAAATCCTTTAAAATCGATTAAATTTCTTAAAATATATATTAATTTCTCTAAAATGTTTTGAAATATCTTGAAATATTTTTGAATTTAGTTAAAATCTTGTTTAATTACATAAAATATTCTATAAAAATATGTAATATTTCTAAAATCTAAAATCTTAGTACGTATATTATTATAAGCTTAGCAACATTTTATATAAGATGGGTCACAAAAATTTGCAGACGGCCTTGCACAGCCGTAGGGTATATTTCAGATTTTTTTATACTTGAAGCTAGGTTAGCCGCGAGGCTTTAGGCGTTAGGATTGCGAAATAATTGTGTACTCGAACATGTGAACAAATATTAAAGTATAAAGTAATAACATAATAATACAGAAGATTAATTTTTTTGGGCGAAAAATTGGTTTTCGTATCCTCTACTGCAGGATTAGTTCTATAAATTTAATGGATATTTTTGTCATGTAACTTTGAAAAATACTTTTCAACGAAATTATAGTTTTATATAATTAATAATAACGAAAGTACAAAAAAATCGGTCAGAGTTTTACCTGATATCCAGGCGGCCCTCCCCTACTGCAAATACCTATATAGGTGCATTTAAAAGTTACTAATAGGATTCTATATAAGGATCCTATAAGTGACCTATATATGATCCTATATGGGGTTACCTATATACTGTAGGTCAGTATAGGTGCCACCTATAGGAAATGAAACAGCTTCCTGCATTAATTATTTAGTCAAATTAATAATGAAAAGGTGCATTTCTTTTTTTAAGCTTTAAGTTTCTGAAATCTAAAAGTAAATAATCAATTCATTTTACTTAATTTATAAGAGTTTATATTAAATCTTTGTGTAATATAATATTTTGAAAAATATATAATTAGCTAATAATTAATTAAATAATTCAAAACATGAAAAGCCGGAAATGATTATCTTATTGAAATAATCAAATTATTTTTACTTTATATTTTTGATAAATAAATATAGATTTTTTTATTTTTTAAGATTTCAAGAACATGAAAGAAATTCTTTAGGGTTACAGGACAATTTTTTTACATTTTTTATTTTGAAAAATGAACGAAATTTCGTAAATTTCAAAAACAAGTGGAATATTTTAAAGCAAAATGATTCAATTTAGTAAGATTATAAAATAAAAAAATCGAGTAAATTCCTGTAGAAGCTGTGAAGAGATTGACAAAGAATTTCGAACGCTAAAAGATTGAAAAAATGCAGATTTTAGTTCAAAATTTCAGACTAAAACTTTAAAAGAATTCTAAAAGGTTTCCAGTGAATAAAAACATCTTTTTATTGTTTTTTTTTAATCAGGGGTGCATATCAAACATGAATGATCGTCTACAGAACTTGAATCAAAATGTTCACGCTCGAGATAAACAGTTTCATAAATTGTTGGTACCAAATTAATTAATATGAATAAAATTTTTATATAGATATTATTGATAGATTTTTATAATTATATTAAAAGTCATATAATTAATTATATGATTTATATTATTATTATTATTCGTTTCCAAATAATTAAAAAGATGTAATTAGAAGTATTATTCCAAAATAATAAAAAATTAATTATTAAACAGTATATTCCATAATTGAGAATCAGCCTTTTTGATCAAAGATGTTTAATATATTTTCGTTGTATTACTTGCATTCAAATAATATTTTTGAAAAACAGAACTTACCACAAACGGTTCATTTTTGCAAATTCTGTTAAAATTTAAAGCTTTTTTTTATACTTAGATCCTGTGATTGTAGAATATTCCTCTTCTTGCTAACTAATTCATCTGTTGGTCAAAAATTATATTCTTCAATTAAAAATTATTTTTAAAATTCAAAATTAGTTTTTTTGATTGAAAAATAATTAACTTTAAGTGTAACTATTTAAATTTTTGTCGAAAATTAATCTTTTTTGATAGAAAGTCTTAATATGCACAAAAATGTTACATTCTTTGTCACTGCTCTTTAACTGAAACTGAAATGCTGATTTTCTTAAACAAGGACTATTTTTACATGACGATTCCCCAATGCACACTTTTCGCATCCTTACCATATACATTTCCAAACAATATTAATAGTTATATGTTTCATGCAGAAATATAAGAAATATATTTCACTTTTACATTCTAGCTGGAACATAGTAAGGAAACAGAAAACACATTTTTCGGTTTCAATAACACGTTGTTTTGCATGGGAGGAGTATTTCAAGACTTCTCGCCCATCGTCTCATTTTTATGGGAGGAGCACCTGAAGAAAGCCCTAGCGCAATTCATACGCTATCTGAAAATTGCCTACTTTCACACCTTCTTTTCCTGGCGCAACTCAGGTTTCAGTTTGGGAGGGTGGTTGACCGCTGGCGCAATTCGAGTGCGCACAGAGAATGCATCCTCATAAGCATTTTATATCAGGCATACATAGCATTAGACTATTCGAACGGTATGCTTAGATCTCCTCAATGGGAGGTGCATGATTATGGTTGATTTACCCCAATATCCCGTGAACGTCCCAAGGATATCCTGGGGTTATCCCTGGGATATCCAAATTTCCGCCTTGCGGGATATCCGACGGGTTATCCCTAGGAAATCCTTGGGACAACCTAGAAGATAAATGGGATCAAATGGGATATCCTGGTATATCCTATTGCTGTGAGTGTATCCCATTTGATCCCATTTATCTCCTAGGTTGTCCCAAGGATTTCCTAGGGATAACCCGTCGGATATCCCGCAAGGCGGAAATTTGGATATCCCAGGGATAACACCAGGATATCCTTGGGACGTTTACGGGATATTGGGGTAAATCAACCATAATCATGCACCTCCCATTGAGGAGATCTAAGCATACCGTTCGGATAGTCTAATGCTATGCATGCCTGATATAAAATGCTTATGAGGATGCATTCTCTGGGCGCACTCGAATTGCGCCAGCGGTCAACCACCCTCCCAAACTGAAACCTGAGTTGCGCTAGGGCTTTCTTCAGGTGCTCCTCCCATAAAAATGGGACAATGGGCGAGAAGTCTTGAAATACTCCTCCCATGCAAAACAATGTGTGATTGAAATCGAAAAATGTGTTTTCTGTTTCCTTACTATGTTCTAGCTAGAATGTAAAAGTGAAATATATTTCTTATATTTCTGCATGAAACATATAACTATTAATATTGTTTAGAAATGTATGTGGTAAGGATGCGAAAAGGGTGCATTGGGGAATCGTCATGTAAAAATAGTCCTTGTTTAAGAAATTAGCACTTCAGTTTCAGTTAAAGAGCAGTGACAAAGAATGTCACATTTTTGTGCATATTAAGACTTTCTATCAAAAAAGATTAATTTTCGACAAAAATTTAAATAGTTACACTTAAAGTTAATTATTTTTCAATCAAAAAAACTAATTTTGAATTTTAAAAATAATTTTTAATTGAAGAATATAATTTTTGACCAACAGATGAATTAGTTAGCAAGAAGATGAATATTCTACAATCACAGGATCTAAGTATAAAAAAAAGCTTTAAATTTTAACAGAATTTGCAAGAATGAACCGTTTGTGGTAAGTTCTGTTTTTCAAAAATATTATTTGAATGGAAGTAATACAACGAAAATATATTAAACTGGTATATCCTATTGCTGTGAGTGTTTAGAAATATCTATTAGAGCATATCACTGAAGCAGTAATATTGCTTCAGCAATTATGGTATGGGTAAAATAAGCAAACCGTATCGCGGTAGCTGAGCGAGCAATGCATTATGGTCGGAATAACCAGAATTATGCGTACATTGTCGAATTATTTCTTTCAGTGTAGAAAAGAATTCTATGCTTCGTATATTGGTATGGAAAATCTATCTGTATCTATAATGGGACCCCGACCAGAGAACTCAAAAAATTAGGTTTTATGTAAATCTTAAACGTTATGAAATGGTCTAAAATATCAAAAACCCAAACGTTATATGAAAATTTCAAAAATTGCAATATTAAAAAATGGTGAAAGTTCACGATCAGATTTCTAAGTTCCGTCGTCACAAATTTTTAATGTTCATAAAAGATTACATTTTCTGGCATCGTAAAACGTTTTAAAGTAGTCTACAGTAAGAAAAAACGAAACATTACACAAAGAAAAATTTAAATCTATTAAAATTATTTATTTAAAAATGATTTTATTGTTATTCCTCGTAACAGTTTTTATATTATACATTTACAGATTTAGGTATGCACTGAAAGAAATAGATTGAGGCTAATGGCAATCCGAATTTGCTTGAGAATTTCTAACTGAATTAGAAAGGAAACTGTGCTGTTTCGGCCATGCAAATTTTAGAATTATTATCTACGTATAAGAAAATTACCAAGCCTAATATGACAAGGCAAGTTTGTTTGACTGAAATGATAGTTGGGAAAAGTGTAGAATTAGATATATGATGAAAATATCAAAATATTATAGTGTAGATACAAGAATTAGATGCCTCGCTATCATGGCTGTATTAAACGTATACTTCTATCAACTATCTATTTGAAAGAACACTGCGTTTAAATGTTGCATTGGGCATCCGGCTATTTGCTTGATACAGCCATACCAATCGATGTATTGTACCGTGCATGTTATGCGAGATTGATGATCTGGTGAGGTGCGCGTCGACTCGGCATTAGTCGCCGTCATCAGACTTTTTTTTACCAGGGGTGTTAGTTGAAATTTGCCGGTTTTTTCAATAAAGAAAACACTTAATCTTCAGGGGAATCTCAAAATTTTTTTATTCAAAAAATTGACCATTGGATTCTACACATTTTGCCCATTTTTCAGCATTCCAAAAAAAATTTTTCTCTGTCGAGACAAACCATTCGACGAGTCATTTTTCGACTTCTTCAAAATTAGCGTAGCGCTGCTCTGCGAGTGAGTGTCCCATCGATGCGAAAAGGTGATAGTCGGACGGAGCAAGGTCTGGACAGTACGGCGGGTGCGATAATATTTTCCAATTCAATGCTTTTAATGTGTTCTTCACTACCTTATCGGTATGAGACGGTGCGTTGTCATGTTGTAGGATAAGTTTGCCATGTCTTCGGGCATATTCCGGCCGTTTTTCGATCAACGCATGATTCAAATTGATAATTTGTTATCGGTAGCGATCCGTATTCACCGTCTCACCCAGTTTTAATAATTTGAAGTACACCACACCACACTGGTCCCACCAAACACAGAGCACTGTCTTACGGCCAAAGCGATTTAGCCTTGGAGTCGATGGGCCGATCTCACCAGGTGAAAGCCATGATTTTTTCCGCTTAGGTTTCTCGAAATAAATCCATTTTTCGTCCCCTGTGACAATTCGATGCAGAAAAGATTTCCTTACGAAACCTTTAAGCAGCATTTCACAAATAGTTTTTCGAATTTCCATCTGAATATCATTCAGTTGGTGTGGCACCTATTTTCCAACTTTCGGATTTTTCCCATGGCTTTTAAACGTTGACAAATTGCTCCTCGGGTCACGTTTAGTGTTTGTGCCAATTGTTGTTGCGTTTGAGTTGGGTCTTCATACAATATAACGCCTGCAATTCCTCGTCTTCCAACTTTTTCGCTGCACCAGGATGTACATTGTCTGTTAAATCGAAATCTCCACTTTTAAATTAATGAAACCATGTCTCACATGTTCTAATCACAGAAGCATGTTCACCATAAGTTTCTCCCAGCAATCTATGAGCTTCAACTGCTTTTTTCTTTTGATGAAATAAGAAAAGCAACGAATGCCGCAAATGCGATTTACTTGGAAAACAACTCGACATATTCACTGAGGTAAACAACTGTGATGCTATTATTTTGGCAAAAAGGAATTGTGTATTTTTGAAGGTTATTTTCCATAGAAAAATATGACATAGATGCCAAATTATATAAATGTATACATATCTCTAGCGACATCTATGAGTAAAACCGGCAAACTTATACCAACACCCCTGGTATAACAAATAAGGTTAGTGAAGAAGCTTTTGCATACCTAATTCCAAAATTTGTGCAAGATTAAGATTTATTATATATTCTATTAAACAATTTTTAAATAAATTATGTAGTTAACATTTATTTGCCTTTCATTTTTGTATCTTCAGGATAATATTTGAATTTTATGTATACAATAGGTCAGGATTTTTAGGTAATTTCGTTATTTTACGCCTGATTTCAATTTAAAATATTAGAAAGCATGCTAATGAATTCTAAAAAATTAAAAAAAGTTTAAGGATCTTCATGTAATTTAAGAATATGTTTAAGTATTAAAACAGATTTTCAGGACTTATTTCATTAAGAAAAATTTAAAGTTTATGACTGAATTTGAAAAGATTAATAATATTTAAAAGAGTGCAAGATATTTTAAAAGAATCTAAGAGATTTTAAATAATTTTGAAGAATTTTAAAGAAATTTCAGTAGAATTTAAATGAGTTTTAGGATTTTGAAGTAATTTTAAAATATAAATTATGTTCTTGAATTCTTTAAAGTCTGTTAAGTCTCTTAAAATCTTCGTAAAATTTTTAGAAATCGTTTAAAATTGATTAAATTTCTTAAAATGTATATTGATTTCTCTAACATCTTTCAAAATATCTTGAAATATTTTTGAATTTATTTAAAATCTTCTTTAATTGCATAAAATACTCAATAATAATTTGTAATATTTCTAAAATTATAATATTATAAATACTTTATTATAAGCTTCACAACATTTCTTATAGAATGGGTTGCAAAAAATTGCAGACGGTCCTGCACAGCTGTAGAATATATTTCAGATTTTTTTCTTTATACTCGAAGCTAGGTTAGCCGCGAGTCCTTAGGCGTTAGGAATGCGAAACATTTAGGGTTCAAACCCACGAAAAATAAAATTTTTCATAGCGTGCGATTATAAAGATTGTAGTGATTGTATAATACAAAATAATTGTGTACGCGAACATGTGAACAAATATTAAAGTATAAATTAATGATGCAAAAGATTAAATTTTTTCGGCGAAAAATTGGTTTCAAAACTTCTTCGATATAGACTGTATTTTAGCTACAAGTTTAGATTTTATAGAACTATTTTACGTTTTTCGTATACCCTACCTTTCCATCGAGGTTGCGTCAACCAGGCCTTTATATTTTATAGAATTTGTAACCCATTTCGTGAAAATATTCCAACGCAATATAAAACAAAGACGATTTATATTTTTTCTATGTATCTGTTACGCATTTAACTTCGACCCCGTTACCCATTTTATTTTAACTCTTCATTGACACAATTTTCCTTTGCCTTTCCTTTTCGGGTGAGCTGACCCACTTCAATTAGAGTATAAATAGGACCGGGCATGTGACCCTTCGTCAGTTCTAATCTATATCTACGTTTGTACACTTGTATCAAATCTTGAATTAATAAATAAACACCGAATTCTCTAAAAACAATTCGGTTAATTATTAAAAAACATTGACAACCTTTTTTCAGTGTAACATATCTTTAAAAAGTAATTTTCAACGAATATATGGGAGGTGCAGCTGAGAGCTATGCATATGGTTGATTTACCTCAACCAAATTCTGTTTGACTCAGCTATCTTATGTTTAGAAATATTTATTAGAACATATGACTGAATCAGTAATATTGCTTCAATAATTTTGGTATGGGTAAAATACCGAAACCGTATCGCTGTAGCTGAGCGAGCAATACATTATGATTGGAATAACCAGAATTATGCGTGTATCGCCGAATTATTTCTTTCAGTGTAGATGTAAGTTTTCGATACCCCGTGGCGTTAGGAATTTTATTTGTAATATGATGTTTGAAAATTTAATATATGTATTCCATCTAAACAGGTATGTTAATAGTTTGTCGATTTTACCAGTTTTAGGTTCCCCCGGCTTTTTTTCTAGAATAATGAATATTTTGTCGTCAAAATCTGGGAAATGATAGCGAACATGCTAATGGATGTCCCCGCACTCTTTTTTTGTGTTTTATTTGTCAAAAAATTTTTGATTTTGCTAACAACGTGTGTATATTTCGAGGTTACGTGTGTTATAATACTCCCGAGCGTTACTTCCAAACTACACAATATTTTTGGCCGAAAACTTTGGACTTACAAATAAACATAGTAACTAACCTCCCGGAAGTAACCTTGTTTGCACGCAATTAAAAAAGTTTATTTCATCAATAATTTTCAAACTATTGGAAAGGCAGAGACGAAAAACGGCGTAACCTCAAAATAATGCATAAGATTTTTATTCAGCACAATAAATTTTTTTGTTATTATGCCTCAAAAAAGAGTCCGGGGACGTCCGTTATGATATTTTATAGCATCTCGGAATTCAGTTTTTAAAAATGTTCATTTTTGTAGAAAAAAATCCGGGGGGACTGTACCCGATTGATCACACGACGAAGTATCACATGCCCTTAAGCGAAATGTTGAAATGCAATTTCAGCTTTTGAAATTATAAAAGATAATGGGACGATATACAATCGTATCCCTGGCGAACCGAAGGAACCGAATGGAGCCTCTACAAAGTACCCGTAAAGACCCCATTCGGTTGCTTTTTTAAAAACTCAAAAAAACAGCAAAATCAACTTTTAAATGGTTGAAATTCGGATTCTACGTTAAAATTCCCCGTAGGAGGTCACAGAATAATGGCAATAGTTTTTTTTCAACAGTAAATGTTTAAATAAATATAAGACGTATAACACCTGTTGACTGCTACACTTCAAACGCATCGCCTGTAAGTAGTAGTCAACAGGCGTTATACGTCTTATATATTTTAAAACTTTTTACCGTTGTAAAAAAAACTATTGCGATTCTTCCGTGACCTTTTATAGAGAATTTTAATGTAGAATCGGAATTTCAACAATTTAAATGTTGATTTTGCTGTTTTTTCGAGTTTTTAAAAAGGAACCGAATGGGGTCTTTACGGGTACTTTGTACACTGAAAAAAAATTTGCATTGTATCAAGTAGGCTAATTTACTTGGCTGATTCCACTTGAAAGAACCAAGTTTTTTCTTTTTACAAGGGACCGATTTTCTTGAACCAAGAAAATAATATAATCCGGAGAACTATTTGAATCAAGAATATATTTACTCAAAGCAAAAACATAATTTATTAATTTGTTCCATTATACTCATTTGCATAAAGTTCAATAAAATATTAAATTAAGAATATTATATTCTCATGATAAGTACCTAAAACTCTAACACAATGTTTCTTGATCCAACTAGATTCATATACTTATTTTGACCACTATTTTAATTGAAACAATGTTCATGTTCTTAAAACGAGAAAATGAATGTATTTAGCGATTTAAAAATTTCTCTTAGAATAATGCTTGAATATTTTCCTTCAAACAATTATTAATTTGAAACGAATGTCAGATTTACTTCGAAGATACCTATGTTATTAAGATAGAAACACATCAGTTTCTTCAACATAATAACTGTAGACTTGATACAATAGACATCGCACACATACTATGCAAATTAATATATTGGTCTAAATTAATTTACCTCTTACTGCATAAGTATCTTATTAAATATAATAATCAACAAGTTGTCATGGTATAAAGTTGGTTCTCTTCGCCGCTAACAATTATTTTGAAATTCAATAATATTTATAACATTCAAAACATTGGTGCACATAATCAATTTTATTTATGCAAATGTAGATAAGAATTTTCAACTTTGATAAACTACTAACTTTAGGCTGACACACAAATTAAATCACTCATAAAACTATTTAAAAAATTATAAGTTTATTGCGGCGGTGAGTTTTTGGTGGTAAGAATTTTAAATTTTTAAATAGATTTAAAATAAATTTTTGTAAATCGGAAAATGACTGGGAATTTTTTCTTCGATTAAAACGGCCACCTTGAAATTATTTTTGTGTATTGTTCAAAGTAACAAAAAATCATCCAAACTTGCAAATAACAATAAATATACACAATTTTCGTGTTCGATAATAGCTGTTTGAAAATCAAAAAAATGGCAAAATTCATAAAAGTTATAAGTAAAAAAATAGTTTTGAAAATATAAAATGATCGTGTGTTATTTCAATTTAAACTGAATAAGTTTAAGGTAACAGATTTTTAACTTTAAATTAATTTTTCCTTGATGGAAAAAAATTCCTTTATCAAGCAGGATTTTTTAAAATAATTTTTAGTTTTATATTCTTACTTGCTATCTGAAACAGTTAATATCTTGTTTTATCTTTTTATGTTATTAATTGGCAATGCAATGCTTCCCGCGTACTGTAGAGCGCATATAATGCTGCTGTTTTAAATAATTAAGTATAGATTTAGGTTGTTTTGAATAAAATTAACAAAATTAAGTTTTTCAGTCAAAGAATTCATTAATCATAGAAAATGTCTTGGACTACAAATGGATAACATTTTGGCAATCACCCATATACTTACATTTTTTTTATTATGTAAATAATAAAAAATAAATATATGATAGTATAAAACAAAGTTATAAGCTTTAAAAAATTCTTAAAAATACAATTAGTACATTTTCTTGATAAATAATGTTGTGCGTTTTTAAAGAAAAATATTTTTTTAAAAAATTCAATAACATTTTTAAAAAGTTTATTAAGAATGCGTTTCATTTTATAAAAGAACAATTAAACAATTGACCATTAAAAATTTTATAAATAAAATAATTGAGAATGCAAGGAGGAATTAAACAAATATTTTTTTAATAGGTAATATTTAAATTAGCGAACAATTTTTTCTACATATTTTAAATTATTTTTTAGGACTTGTTATTTTAAATTAAAAACTGAGTTAAAAAGTATTATACAATAATTAAATAAATCGAAAAATGTGCGTATCAGAAAATATTTATTTGTCACTGAGGTTATTAAAGTGTTTTTCAACTTAAAAGTTCTTTATTTTTTACATGCTTCAGATAGTTTTTAAGCGGATTAAATTTCTAAAGAAAAAAGTACTGAGCCGTTTGTAAAATATGTGAAGTTAAATTATTTTTTGCATATTTTCAATTATTTTTTTAGGAAAAGCAATTCCATATTTAAATCTTTGTAAAAAACGTATGAGAAAAGAATTCGAAAAATTGAAAACTGTGCGGTTTATGCAAATTTTCGTATAGCAAAACATTATTTTTTGTCATTGATGTTATTAAAGCATTTTTGTACTGGTAACTTTTCTTCATCATTTATTACCTTTAGGTCCTTTTTAAGCGATTCAAATGTTTAAAAACAACAAGTATTAAATGCCTTGTTAAATAAGTGAAACTTACTTCGCTTTTTCACCTATTTTAAATTATTCTTTGAGAAATGTTAATTTGCATTAAAAATGAAGTAACAGAGTATTACATACAATAAAAGAGTTGGGTAAATTGAAAACTGCGCATTTTATGGAGAATTTTTGTTTATTGTTCAATACTTTTGGATATTTTATAACATTTTTAAATATATTAAGAAAAAAAGTATCGAGCCTTTATTGAAATAAGTAAAATTCAATTCTAACATTTTTCTAAATAAAGAATGCTATATTAAAGTTGAGTTCAACAACTTTTAGTTTGAAGTTGATTGAGGCTCAACATATGACTTGGTACGACCCTGCCTTGAAATTCTTACCCGAGATTTTGTCACCCAGATCCAATTGCTTCGATAGCGAAGTCGGTAGAGCGCGCGGTTAGGACACGCACTAGTTTGGGTAGTTTAGGTTAGGGTTCAATCCTCGGTGAGTGCGATTTTTCAAAGCGTCTAGGCATAGGATTATATGTGTAAGTAACAGTCTGCGTGATTTACGTATTTTATTAATTTAAAAAATGAAAATCATATAACAATAATTTCGAAAACAATTTTCTTTTCGTTGAGAAATAGTGTTCAGTTGAAGCACTAGTCTATTGCTCCGATACTACATATTCTTAGATTAAGAAAATATATTCTTGAAGTGTATCAGAAATGACTTCTTGGAAGTAAACTATGTTCTGCATTTGAATACATCTCTATATGAAGTAATACAATAAAGTTTTCGAATAATAAAATGCGATATTCTATCTAAGAATACATTTTCTCAGATTAAGAAAATGTACGCTTGTTCCAAACATACGAAAACAAGTATTTATTTAATTGGAACACACTCATATTCTATCGCCCCCATTCGTACCTGCGATTGACTTGAATCAAGTAACATTTACTTGATTCAAGAACAATTTTTTTCAGCGTAGAGGCTCCATTCCGTTCCTTTAGTCCGCCAGGGTAAGTTTGACTAAAATGGATCCAAAATCTGCTAACGCAGAAAGTTTTTAACTCGTTTGGACATTAGAAATCAGTTGAATTAAAAATCTTAGCTGCTCCGTTTCGGGACACTGTTAAAATATTTCGTGATTTTACAATATATCACAACACAAAATGTAGTATTGATTTGATTGGAAAGTGAGGAAAAAGGTGAGTTTCCAGATAACAAAATGTCGACACTGAATCCGCATGGTGCGTGCACAATGTGCAGAATAGTCTACACGTTGTGATGATGAAGATACCGACACATGTAACCTCATATGCGTTGCATGTGTCGACATATTGTGTCGACCCAGTGCTCTTACAATGCAACCGCATATCCGACGCATCGTGACGACACGTGCGTGTCGGGAAACAGCCCTTGAATAATTATAATAATTGTAATTTTATTTATTATTAATTGAGAAGACGGATTGGATGAGGGAAGATAAATATGGCCCACTTATTTGATCCGTCCTCTCAATTAAAGAAGTTTCACAAACGATATAGGAAAAAAAGAAGTTAACTTAAATATACTCAGAAATATATTTGATTAATTCTCTGTATGAAATACTAGAATAATTTTTCATTTTACAATCATAAATTATTTAGTTTATCGCAGACTTTTACAATATTATACTAAGAAACATGTACCGGAACGAAAATCTCGTTCCACTTTCGTCACTGCCAGTAAAGCCAAAAAAATTTGATTTAATCATTGAAGTAATTCAATATACTATCAAGTTTCGTCTAAATTTGGAAATAACAGTTAAAGTTTAGCAAAACATTATGTTTTTTCGGTCATTCACGAAATGGAATGAAACTTTCAGTCATGTCCTTGCCCTTTAAACGAAAATTAAATTTAACAAACATACATTTTTTAATTTCACACAGACTTTACATTAGTATACTAATAAACAGGTACAGGAAAAATATTCAAATTTATATTTATTTACATTTTAATAATTTATTTGAACGTCTTAAAAACGCACCAAAGAAATCTATTTAAATGTGTGAATTTAAATCATTTTAACTCTAGCGAGGCGGAATTAAATTGATTAAAATTAAATTTTCAAAACATATATTCCACATGAAGGAATTAAAACAATTTATTACACATATTTTGTGAACTTATTAGGAGCAATTAAATAATCTCAAAATGTGAACAGTTTTGGGAAATAAAAGACATCTCTGTGAGGTTATCTGTCGGTACAATTACAAGGAATTAAATATATTGAAAACCCGTTCTCTTTTAGGGAATAGAAACCTGTGTGGCGGCCGTTATGGAAATAAAAATTAATTAGTTTCTGAGATATCATATTCCTATAATGACATTTTAGACAGATGGAAAAATTGCGCATTCAAAATAATAGAATAATCTTTACTTTTACATTGAAATCCGAAAATATTAATTTTTCTCTATTCAACGCTTATTATCGGGATCCCTGGCGGACCGAAGGAATCGAATGGAGCCTCTAAAAAATACCCGTAAAGATCCCATTGGGTTCCTTTTTAAAAAAACTGAAAAAAAACAGCAAGATCAACTTTTAAACTGTTGAAATTCGGATTCTACGTTAAATTTTCTATTAGAAACTTACGGAGATATCGCAATACTTTGTTTTTTTTGCAACGTTAAAAATGTAAAAAAATATCATTAACTTCTGTTGAAGGTGACTTCAAGAACATACATAATAGCTCAATTAGTATGTTGCGCGCGAAATTTAAAAATAAACTTCTGTCTAACTTACATCGCAGCGTTGTTACCTGAGGTTTCCACTGCGTGGCGCTAGCATCCAGAAAAAATTCTTAAAGTTACCGACGGAACGCTTATTAACTACTACTAAAAGAAGATGCACTTAAAGGCGCCTTCTGTCCATGTAAATGACAAGTATTTTATTATTTAAAGTTTTTAACGCTGCAAGAAAAAATATTGCGATTACTCCGTGAGTTTCTAATGCAAATTTTAACGTAGAATCCGAATTTCAACAATTTAAAAGTTGATTCTGCCTTCGGTCCGCCAGGAATACCATCAAATTTCGTTTAAATTTGAAATAACAGTTAAAGTTTAGCAAAAAATTACCTTGTTTCGGTCATTAACGACATGGAACGAAACTTTCATTCGGGTCCTTGCTCTTTAAATGAAAATTATATTTAACAAACATAAATTTTTTAGTTTCACGCAGAATTTTTAAGTAGTATGCTAACAAGCAGGTACTCGGTCGTCAATAATGCGACTTAGAATTCCTCGTAATCAGTATCGAAGTTGTCCTGTCCAATGACATTGACTTGACCACCTTGTCCTCCCTCGTCTGATTCATACTCTGTAGTCCCAGAGTCTGAACCTTCTTCTTTTAGCGCATTCCCGACATCATCGTCACTTTCAAGATAAACTTTGGGGTTTTTTCTGGCGGTATCCATCATTCTCTTCATGTCAGACCTCCTATGCCTCTGCCGGGCCGCACGCAGAATTTCGACCATCTCTGACTTAAATATATTGAGGTTGGCCGGTTCAGGAAATTGGGCATATTTCACCACGACTCCTGAAAAAGCTAAAAATATATAGTATATTATGATATCATGCATAGTATATCTATCTCGCTTTGATATTTAAAAACATCCTAAAATATTTCAAATCCTTTAAAATCTCTTAAAACTTTGCAAAGCTCTTGAAAATTCCTTGCAATTTTAAAAATACCCTGAAATATTTCAAATTCTTCAAAATATTATACCAAATTATTGAAATCAATGGAAAATTCCTTGGAATCTATTAAAATATCCTAAAATATATCAAATCTTTCAAAATATAATATTAAATTACTGTAATCAATTAAAGTTTTCTTGAAACCTTTTAAAATACTCTCAAATATTTAAAAACCTACAAAATCTTTTAAAACACCTTGACACCTTTGAAAGATTTCTAAAGTACTTTGGACGTTTTTTAACAACTGCTAAAATTGTAAAAGTTATTTGAAATTCATTTAAATTATAAAAATGTATTGAAAATTCATTGACATCTTTTTAAAAATCCTCCACTGTTTAAAATGTTTTAAAATCTCTTGAAAACTCCTTCAAATTCTAAAAATACCCTAAAATATTTGTGGTTGACTAAAAAAAGTCTGATAAACTTTTTCGATAAACTTAAAATCCAAAAACCTCCAAAACTTTACAGATACCCAAAAATTTTGTAACTCACAATGAAATGTTCTTTTTCCTTAACGCCAATTAAGGAAATCAACCCGAGCTTATTGAAATACATTATATGGCTATTTAATATTATATTTTCATTTTTATGTTCGTCTAGTTAATGAAATATACTTTTACAGTATTATATTGGTGATCAATAATAAAGAAGAACGTTAATAATTAAATCATTATTGTATTAAAAAACTTTATATTGATAAATGTAATGATGAATTTATTTACAAAATAATATGAATAATGATTTTTTGCTTATATTTAAAAAAATTATTTAAATTTAAGATAATGTTTTCACAGGTTTCCAAAAGGAACATTTTATTTTTATGTGAATAATAATTATAAGCATTGTCATTATTCTTGCATAATTATATTCATTTCGATTTGTTTTAAGTAACCTTATTTACTACATGTTTAATATTTCATTTATTTCAAAGCAGGAATAAAATGTGGCTTGCGATGTCATTCAAGTTCACTTTTTGCTGCAATAAATAGTTTTTCTATTTTTTACACTACGAGGGTGGATTGATAAGTTTCCGGCCTGACCAAGAGATGGCGCCACTAGGCCTACCTTGAGGTGGCGTTCTATAGTACCATCCTTAGATAGC
>NC_046666.1:98168825-98195294 GCF_010883055.1 Belonocnema kinseyi
ACACCGCTATGAGAAATGTATCAGTCTTGGAGGAGATTATGTTGAGAAAAAAAAAAAAAAATTCTTAAAAACGTTGTTTTTCTTGGTCAGGCCGGAAACTTATCAATCCACCCTCGTATCTTCCTCAAATTAAAGAAAAATGGTTTATTTTCCATTAAATTTTAGTGATATAGTAAATATGCTGAATTTACAATTAAAATTCATCATTTTAACTCTGAAAACAACACATTTTTCGTACAGTTTAATCAATTTTACTATTTCAAATTGTGATGTTTACAAAGAAAATCGTAAATACGGATATTTAACGTTGTAATATTTACTAAATTGTGAAAAATGTGATCAGAGTTTAAACGATGCATGTTATTAAACAGTGAATCCACTCATTAATTTCGTTCCTTGACCAAGTGGCAAAACTAAAATTAAAATGCTTATTTTCGAAACGTGTGAAAACATGAACTTATATCAACATTTTTTGAATAAATGACAAAAAATAATTATTCTTATTATTATTTAGTAATTGAATTTATAATGTAACTATTTAATTATTACACAAATTTTCTGATAAAGTAAGTAAAAAAATAATTAAATGTATCTTCAATGCTGTGAAAACATGAACTTAAATTGAAAGACTTTTCAAATATGACATAAAATCATTTTTCTTATTATTTTGTAATTAAATTCATCATTCAATTATTTAATTAATATACAGATCTTCTACTAGAATGATTACCCAATGAGCACAACATTTTGCGACGTCTTTACGACATCATTACGACATCTTTACGACAACTCCACGATATCTTATGTCCATGTTGCTAATGTGTCTTTACGATATTGTAAAAACGTCGTATGATCTGACGATGTCTTTACGATATCGTAAATACACCTAAACGACACGAACACAGGATGTCGTCAAAATGTCGTGAAGATGTCTTAACGATGTAAAGACGTCGCCAATTTTGGTGCCCACTGGGTATTCAATTACAGTGAAACACTTCAATAGCCCTCCCTTCTATTGACATTCCGAGAATTAAAGCCGCGCCATAGGTAGGTATAACAGGAACTGCGCGGGGGCCGCATGATCTGTGGTTGACACTCAGGCGAGTAGTCAGGCGTGAACAAACAAAAGCGGAGCGGGCTATAATGAGTTAATTCACACTCAAGTTCAGCCCCAAAATCGGCAGTATAAAAGAGTTTCACTGTAATTACGTTTTTCTTTATTATTTATCATTAATAATATTATATGATTGTTATAAGGTAAATTGAGAAATAAATAAACGTTTACCTGCAAATCATGTAAAATCATTGTTTTTATCATTCCGTAAAAGTATATTTCAATTATCAGATGAACAAGAAAATGAACAACAATGTTAAACAGCCATTTAACGTTCTTTGATAGGATGAGCAGTTTTCGTTTTAGTAGAGAAAAAGTAACATAAAAAATCAAAAAATTAAATTCTTGGACAAACGACGCAAGCCACAGAAAACAATAATTAAATAAGAGCTGTTCAAATAATAAAAAGATCGACAATTTTTTTAATAATAAGTTTAAGATAGTACGAATAGATTTTTTTATTTGTAAAAAATGAGTTTAAAACAAAAAAATTAAACTTTTGGAAAAATGACCCGGGTGACTAAAAAAAAATAATTCAATGCAAATGCAATGCAATCAGCAAATTGCAGTCGTCGATGTTTTGACCTTTTATTTTGAAAAGGCTATGCCCAAATGTTGACGGAAATACATACTTGCGAGCGAAATGCGCGATATGAATGTGATTGCCAGACAAGCCGATTTTTTATGCATACCCCCCCCCCCCCCCCCCCCCCCCCCCCCCCCCCCCCCAGCTCCAAATTATTGAGCGTGGCCTTACTTGCCTATTTTTACAACCTAAAGCCTGGGGTTTGGTTGAAAATGAAACTATTTCGTTTAAAATTAATCTGTTTTGATTGAGGATTGAACCATTTTTTAATTCGAATTTTCGAATCTGACATCCTTTTGAATAGTTCTGGCGTATAAACACTCTAAAAATGAATTTTTCAAAATTAGGGGCTAAGTTGACGTTCCCTCACACTTTTTGAAAAAAGAATTTTTTTGAGAGTTCTGGGTAGTTTTAGCACAGTTCTAGAGTTCCTCATACTTTTCGAAAATAATTCCAAACAATAAAATAATTTTGAACAACTTGAAAACTCGAAAGTTAGACCTTTTTGAAAATCCCAAAATTTCAGAGTAATTTTTCAAAAGAGTTCCAAGAGTTCTGATCAGAGTTCTGGTAGACCCTCAAATAATATTACAAAAAAGTCTGATAACATTTTCCGATAAACTTAAAATTCAAAAAACTATAACACTTGTCCCTGTTCTGATCATATTATCGGAAAATGTTATGAGACTTTTTTGAAGTACTATCTTGGGGGCTACCAGAACTCTGATCAGAAATCCTTGAACTCTCAAAATCTTGAATTTCTAAATTTTCGGATAACTGTAAAGTATTGTAGGTTTTTAGAATTTAAGTTTATCAGACTTTTTTTAGTACTATTCAGGGGGCTACCAGAAGTCTGATCAGAACTCTTGGAACTGTTTTGAAAAATTTCTCTGAAATTTTGGGATTTTCAAAAAGGTCTAACTTTCGAGTTTTCAAGTTGTTCAAAATTATTTTATTGTAGAACTCTAGATCTTATTTGAAACTACAGGATTATTAAAGAAAAAGTTGATTGTTTTAAGTGGGAGGCTAGCTCATTTAGAAAAAAAAATTTGTCAAATTGTTTGGAATTATTTTCGAAAAGTATCAGGAACTCTAGAACTATGTTAAAACTTCCCAGAATTCTCAAAAAAATTGTTTTTTCAAAAAGTGTGGGGGAACGTGAACTTAGCCCCTAATTTTGAAAAATTCATTTTCAGAGTGTTTATACGCCATAACTATTTCTGAATGTTATCAGGAACTATTCAAAAGTATTTCAGAATTTTAAAAAATCGAAATTTTGAAAGTCTGAGGCCAAGTTCACACGTATTTAAAAAATAAATTTTAATAACAGATTTCATAAATTAATAACATAAATAACAATTAATGTCATTATCATAGTTTCATTAATTTTAAACGACATAGTTTCAGTTTCAACCAAACCCCAGGCTTGAGGTTGTAAAAAGAGGCAAATAAGCCCACGTTCAATAATTTGGAGCTGGGGGGGGGGGGGGGGGCATAAAAAATCGGCTTGCCTGGCAAGCACATTCTTATCACGCGCTTCGCTGGCAAGTATGTATTTCCCCCAACATTTGGGCACAGCCTTTTCAAAATAAAAGGTCAAAACATCGACAACTGCAATTTGTTGATGGTCTCTTTCTTGTAAAAGCTACTTCGGCTTTAACGAACACATTTTCATCGCGTATCTCGTGCTTCGCACTCGATTTTGTATAAAGCGTGAATTTTTCTGCATTACATTCAACACTTTCATATCAAGAGCATTGAATTCTTTTTTTTTTTTTTAGTCGCCCGGGTCATTTTTTCAAAAGTTTAATTTTTTTGTTTTAAAATTTTTTACAAATAAAACAAAATCTATTCGTACTATCGTAAACTTATTATTAAAAAAATGGTCGATGTTTTTATTATTTGAACAGCTTTTATCTAATTATTGTTTTCTGTGGCTTGCATCGTTTGTCCAAGAATTTAATTTTTTGATTTTTTATGTTACGTTTTCTCTACTAAAACGAAAACTGCGCATCCTATCAAAGAACGTTAAATGGCTGTTTAACATTGTTTTTCATTTTCTTGTTCATTTGATGTATACATCAATATATTGGTAATTTTAAAGAAAGTTTATTTATAAATTAGTGGAATAGGATATTGCCATTCGAGTTATAGCACTTTGCAGATCATTTTTGGTTTGATGCATTTTAGATTTTTTGATTCGCTCATATTGAGCACTGACGCCAATTTTATACTAAATCGTCTAAACCTTGAAAAAAATTAATATAAGAAATAAAATTTTTACATTCGTTGTAAATCAACAAATAAGTACGTGCACACACGTAACCTATTATTATTTTTTGGGCATTTTTAGCGATTTCTAGGGGAGAAAAAAAGAAACTTTGAACGACGATAAAGTTGAGATCAAGTGATTAAATTGTTTCATGAAATTTTTGTGTAAAATGATTTTAATTTTTTTGGTCCTAAAAATAAAAGATAAATTTCAAATTGGAAACATAGCGACACCAGCAATGTGCTAAAATTTGCTCGTCGTAGTTTTATAACCAACTTCCATAATTCTTGACGTTCAATCGATCAGCTGATAAGTATTGTTGACAGTGAACCAACCGGCGGAACTCAGCGTTGGACTCGCCTTGTCTTTCGCCCACGGACGAATTTTTTTTTTTTTCTTATAATTGTTTCACACCAGTACAAAAAGCCGCAAGAATATATAACCATTCGAAAATTGTAATTATTTTCTGAAGATGCACATTTACCAAGATGGGACTTGGACGGATTTTCGAGTATCACATTCTAAGATTTTCCTGAATTTTTTTAAATCGAGACATCTACTTTATCGACGTTAAGAGTTTATTTCCTATTCCTGTAGTATTTTACTAGAAAACTTTCTTGGTAATTATAAACATTTTGATGTGTACAAACGTTCCTTAGTGCTTTCTGTATAACTTCCTAGATCCTGAACAAATATCTCAATCCGTGTGGACGTAGTAAGGACAAAAAAAATGAAAATCATTTCATTCCCTACTCAAAAATTTCATGAACGAACTTATTCACGTAATCTCTACTTTATCGACGTTCAAAGTTTCTATTTTTCTCCGCTACAAATCGCTAAAAATGCTCCAAAAATAATGATAGATTGCGTGTGTGCAGATGCTACATTTTTTATTTGCAACGAATGTGCAAATTTTATTGCTTATATTAATTTTTTTAAAGGTTCAGACGATTCAGTCCAAAATTTGAGTCAGTGCTCAATATACGTCAATCAAAAAATGTGAAATGCATCAAACCAAACATTATCTGCAAAGCACTATAACTCGAATGGTAATATCCTATTTCATCAACTTATAAATAAGCTTTCTTTAAAATTAAAAACATATTGATGTATAAAAACGTTCTCTAGTGCCTTTTATTTAATCTGTCAAATTTTAAATACGATATATCAATCCGTGTGGACACAGTGAACACCAAAAAAATGTTCATAACCGGGGACTAGTTTGGTCACGTGGTCACCGAAGAGCATGCCCTTAAGAAAAAAGAACATTTCAGTGCCTTTAAATTCGTGACAATTTCATTTTTGTCCGAAAAATAATTAAATCGCATTGCCCGGCATTAATGTAATTCAATATTTTGTCGACCGCCTTAAATGGTGTCTGATACCGTTCGATATTTGGTAATTTTCATAAAACGGGAATGAATTTAGAGGAATTTAAGATAAAAGAGAAGAATTAGATGTAAATTTATAGCTTACCCTGAAGAAGTCTGGCTTGTATCAAGACTTTTATAAGTGAAATACTTTGCAAATATTTGGCTCCTCTTGGGGGTTTTGCCACAAATGTGTTTTTCCGGCCAGGTTGCACTGAAGCACAATTCTCAAGTTGCAAAATATTTCGCAACCTTTGTTTAGCACCGAGTGAATTTTTTCGGGGGACACGACTTTAAATTCGCTAGTTCACTCCCGCCATGCACACGTAACCTCTTTGTTGCCGGCCGGCGCTTGCCATATTTGATGGAATAATCGCGCGTGCGCCGACAAGGTGGGAAAGCTTTTAAAAATAGCGTACGCTTTTTTCAATTATGTGAATTATATATAATAAATATAGTTTTACACATAAAAAAATTAATTTTGTATGAGAAAATCCTTCTATACAAGACAAAATTTTTGTATAATAATCGAACTTAACTAAAATGATATCGACTGCTTTATACAATAAGGAATTTAATTTGGTTGAGTCTGTATCAAAGAGTCAGGTTTCAGTTGACTGAATTACGGAATAACACAATTGCTTTATTCCGTACATGGTATCACAAGTCTGTTTTTGTCGATTTTAACATTTTGGCGTCTGGAGATAAAATATAAACAAAAGCAGGCCATTCTTATGCACTAATAAAATCTTATTATTAACAATAACTTATTCTGCTATAAATAATCATAATCAGTGTCACGTTCTCAGCTTCTGATTATCGTAGAAAGTTGTAATCAAGATGAATATGATTATAAAAATTAAACAACAAAATCGCTTTACTTTAAAATACCCATTATTTATTATTGTTAAAGTTTATGTTTTGTCGTCGAGATACGTTCGATCTTTATTACCGTGACGAATCTCAAGTTTCCCAGACCCAGCGTGAGTCATTGGCGTAGGCATTACAAATTCTTCGTGCTACATTTTTAATGCAGTTCTATAGCATTAAAAATGCAATCGTAATGCCTACGCCAATGGCCCACACTGGGTCCGGGAAACTTGAGATTCGTCACGGTAATAAAGATCGAATGTATCTCCGCGACAAAACATAAACTTTAACAATAATAAATAATAGGCATTTTAAAGTAAAGCGATTTTTTTGTTTAATTTTTATAATCATATTCATCTTGATTACAACTTTCTACGATAATCAGAAGCTGAGAACGTGACACTGATTATGATTATTTATAGCAGAATAAGTTATTGTTTTAATCGAAAGTGGCTGACGCCAATTCATTGCATAAGACTTACTTTATTCGTGTACTAATTTTGAGCACACCTTCTTTTAAATTGCTAAAGATAGAGCAGGTGATTGAAAAAATGGGCAAAAGAAGGAAAAATGCGAATATCTTGGTAAATATTAACTTTTGAACAAATATTTCTTATTATTCTTGGAGTATACCTGTAATAGAGTACCTTTTGTCTCTGATTAATTTTCGAAAAAATCACTTGTTGTCAATAAAAAGGGCTTTTTATTGTTATGATATTTCTGTAATCGATGTTTTCTCCAAATATATCAATTTTATCAAAAAATTATATACTAATAAAAATATGCATCTCTGGGAGTGTACCAACTTTTCTTTCAAACTTTTTCCTGTAAAATCAATTTCAAGAAATTTCACCTGAATGTCCGGCGACTTCGAAGCCGCCCGGCAACACTTTTGCATCCAGGTAAGCGCCTAGCAATGCGCAGGTGCTGTTTCTAATGTCAGCCCCTACATGTACACCAATTTTCAACCTTATCCGAGTCACGTAAGTTAACTGCCAAAAATTCGCACCTTTGACAAGTCGCCACAGGTGAACGCATCCACTCACACCTGCTAGGCACCCATTTTTACGTTCCTCATCATCAGACGAACATCTCATGTGAAAATTGGCCTTATCCGTATCACGCTCCCATTTAAGTTGTCAGCCCACGGTATAAAAGGGACGGTCATATAATGTTCCTATTGTATTCGTCACGTACCGCTCGGGCAGAGTTATTTACAGTACCTGGCCACAACCAAACCGTCCCCCTATTTAGAATTTTCTTAAAAAATTATTAATATTTTTGTTTAATTTATGAATTTTCTCATTATATATATTTATAATTATAACTTGTATACTAATATACTGCTTTGAAGTTGAATTCAAAAATGTTGTCTATTTTGGCGTATGTCATTCCATTTACGAGATACGTTATATTCACCCAGGTATTGAAAACTAGCGGTACAGGGTGATGCTGAAGAAACAGCACTGAGTACGCACTGACCAGTGCGTTTTCTTTGCTTTTTCAGTGCGTTTTCATCGGCAAGGAAAATTGAAATTAATACAACGTTTCTCGTAAATGGAATGAGATACGCCAAAAAAAAAACATGATTGAATTCAACTAGAAAATTGTATATTAGTATATAAGTTATAATTATAAATAAGTATAATGAGAAAATTTATCAATTAGAAAAAAAGTGTTAATAATTTGAAGAGAAATATAAAAAGGTAGAGTCGGGTTAGCGAGGCCAACTACTGTAAATAACTCTGCCCGCCCGGTACGTGACGAATACAAAAGGAACATTATATTACCGTCGTACCACTCTTAAAAGGACCACCAAAAAGTCCTTGAAAAGGACCCAAATATCTCAAACAATCTCAGAGACTAAATCATTCAAATCGACTCTGCTTACATACTCAAATGGGCCAGGCTGTCTCGCTTGAGAATACTCAGAGATTTCTATCGGCAGGGAAGATTAACTTTTTAGGCCACAACAAAACTTTTTCTTGGCTTATAAGAGGAATTAACCGTCTCCAAAACAAATGATTCCCTGTAAAAGCATCGACAAAATCTCAGAAGCACTCAAAATTCACATCATTCTGCCACATGTTTAAGAAAGTTTACGCTTTATAGAAAATAAAAATGGTTTAGGGTATTGGTCAGAGAAAAGCGAAAAATCTATACATCGCGATTTTTTGAAATTCTGGGTACGTAACAAGGTAGCAAGTATACACCACAAATTATATTCAGCAGCAAAAGGAGTAATAGGATTTCTTTACTGCACCAATAATTTTGAACTTTATTTACTAATAGATATTTTTTAATATTATTAAAATCTCTATTATTATATTTATGTATACCAGTAAATGTATAATTACTCAGAAAAAATATATAAAAAAAAGAAAAAAAAGAGAAAAAACGAAAATGGGGCCATATAGCCAATACGTCCCTGTCCTTGGCTCTGGGTTCAGCTAAAAGTAGCAAATAATTTTTTTTAAATATAGAATGAATAATACAAATCTGTTTTCAAAATAATTTGGAAAAAAGTAAACTTTGAAAAGCATTGTATTTCCTAAACTAAAATACGCAAGTTTTGTACGGTCGGTTGTTGTGTGTAAATACACTGGCTCGATTTTTATTATCAGCAATGATCATTTTTGTTCCTTATTATGAGTTTCATTATGTAACTTATCTGAATTAAAAATAACTGTTTAGCTGAAATAGTTATTTTCAGGTATTGACTTAGTATTATTGTTTTTTGCACTGGAAATTTGTACATGAAACTATGCGAATATTCGTACATATTATATTAAGTGTTAGAAATATATTTATTTGAAAATTAGTTAATGAAACTAGAAAAAAACTATTGATTATTAAAAATAAACGCATTCTGATTTTTTTCTTATTCTAAATCACAATTTGCGTAATTTCTGATATTAACGTGCAATTTATAATAAGTATATATTCTTATTTTAATCATTGTTAATTACACCCAGCTTGAATCACGCGCCAAAAGTGACCAATGAGAGTCGCTGCACCGGGCAAGCGCAGTAGCTCAACATGGCAAAGTTGGGACCACTAGTCACGATTCACGTGGAAAGAGAAAGTTGGTGGAAGAATGTCAATAGAAAACCGATTATTGCAAAATGTTACGTTGATACTTTTCAACCAGTTCATACGTAATCCGAAATCGCTCATGACGACGGAATTTCAACTGCAAATAAGTTTTTATACAGGCATCGTACATTATGGCATTCATGATTCGTCAATAATGACTTAAACTGAATACTTCAAAGAGCTTATAAGATCACATCTAGGTAGAGTATTTTGTTTGTACCTAAACATATTGGTTATGATGTTTTTAAACAATTATTTTCTATAAGGTATAGGCAGCAGATTTTTGTGTACTTGAATATTATTTGCTTGTAATAAACTTGTATCGCTTTAAAATATTTGAAGCATTATTTCAAGTAGCAAAATAAAGTGTAGACTACAGTTAGAAAATAGTAATCTTGGACGACAAAAACAAGTTAGTCAAGGCTTATTTGTTTAGGGTAGGTTGGGACGAGATGAGCGTGGGGGGTATGATGAGCCACTCAATTTTCTCGAATGCTGCAATTTCTTTTGTAACGATTTTTTGTATTAATACCAGGAAGAACGTAACCAAACTTGTTTTTAAAAAAATCTTCGCTTAAGATTGAATAAATTTGAAAAAAAGGATACTAAAGGTTTTATGAGCTGTATTCTGCTATTCTGCATTTGTTTAGAAAGTTCAAGAATCACGCAAAATTACATATTAGATGTTTCTCCAGTTGTTATTTTGATAAATTATTTATTAAAACTTAAGTTTTCAACAGATTTATATATAATTATAACACCTAAACAGGTGCTATTTTGAATTGACTAAAAAGTGTCATGGGGCGGAATGAGCCACCTCCTTCCGTGCATTAACATAACCTCTTAGTGTAGTATTCAGTAGGTCAGGATGCATTATTTCAAAAAATCAGGTTGTGCACTGTGTTAATTCTGGTGTAAACGTTTAAAAAAATTTAATCTTGTCGAAAAAAATGCTCAGAAAAGTATTACAGCAGCACTGTTATAGTTCTGAATTAGAAAATAATATGAGTTGCTGTTAACTAGAAGTAAAAACACGCGAGAGCAAAAGCTACCTAAGAATTGGCAAGAGGTTAAACGACACAAGAATGAAGAGAGAAGCTTCCCCACACTTTGCTGCTGTGAAGACCAGCCTCGTGTAAAACCGAAAATGCGCGAACACGAATTCGAGCTCACCCGACGTCCATCTAATCAGCTGCTCCTCAAATTTATTCTGGTTTGGAAATCCTGAGTTACCATAGAATCATCAGATTTGTTGCGAAGAGGAAAATATCATTTACTGCATGTAAATATGTATAGGGGGCAAGATTTCAGGGCCTAAAATGTTTCAAATTTTGTGCTGCATATCTTAGCCATAGTTTTAGTAAAAAATTAGCTTTTAACAAATAGAAAAAGAATTTCAACAAAATTGTTCAATTTTAAACTTAAGAAGCGAATTTTAAGCCAAAACAATAAGTATTAAACGAAAAATGGACTAGTTAAATTTTCTGATGAAAAAAATGGATTTTTAACAAACTAGTTCAAACCAAAGAAATTAATTTTTAGGTGAAAAATAATTTTGAAGCAAAAATGGAATAGTTAAATTTGAAATTTAGAAGATTATTTTTGAATTTTAAAAAACAATCCGATTTACAACAAAAGAGTGAAATTTCTAAACATATAAATGAATTGACGGACAAAAAGGCTAATATTCTTCCAAAAATACAAATTTTTAACAAAATAAATGAATTTTCAACCACATAGTTACATTTTTAGTAAAAAATAATTATTACCCACAAAAAGAAAGTTTCAACAACATATTTTACTTTTCAGGCAAGAAATTTAATTAGAAAACAAATAATTCAATTTTTAAAGCAATAACTTTCTACCTCAAACAGAAATCCAAAATTTTAAAAGTCAATTTTAAAACAACGAAAAAAACTAATTTAATAAAAAGATAAATTTTCAATGCAAAATGGTTACATTATCAGTTTAAAAAATAATTTTACAACAACAATTTTTCTCAGCAAAATAGTTTAATTTCTAATAAAATACATGAACTTTCAACAATCTAATGAAATTTTCTACTAAAATAATACATTTTTAACGAAAAATGGAATGTTTAATCTTTATATAAACAAATCATATTAAATCAACAGAAAAGAAGTTTTAATAAAAAAATGCATTTTTAACGAAATAAATGAATTCTCAATTCAAATATTTAAACTTTAAACAAGAGTAATAATTTTTACCAAAAAAAGATAAATTTTTAACTGAGAATGGTGAATTTTCTTGTAAACAAAATAACACATTTTTTAATTTAAAAAAATATATTTTTAAGTGAAAATAATAAAGTTAAATTTGTTAATTTTGGACAAAAAGAAAAGAATTGAATTTACAACAGAATAATTAGATTTTTAAACAAAGAAGTGAATGCACTAACAACAAGATTAATATTCTACCAATGAGATGGATTTTTAACCATATACATACTTGAATTTGAATTAAAAAAGATTAATTTTTAACAAAAAATAAAACTGTTACATGTTTAGTAAAAAAAATAATAAAAATGCAAAAAAATTAATTTCCAAGCGTAAAGAAGAATTTTCAAACAAATAATTTTTCACGAAAAAGCCGAAATTTCAACTAAAACAAAATTCCATTTTCACCAAAAAACAAGGAATTTTTAAACAATTAAAGTAATTTTCAAACAAATATTTTTCTAAAAAAAGGAAATTTCAACAAAATGTATTTGCAACAAAAAAAACGAATTATCCATAAAATAGACGAATTTTCAACCATGAATGCTATCGTAACATTTCCAATGAAAATTTTTTTTATAACGAATTTACGAAAAAATTTTAACCAGATAGTTGAATTTGTCAACTAAAAAAGATTTTTCAGCCAGGAATGGAATAGTTTAATTTTCAGCTAAAAATATAATTTTGAATGAAAACATAATGATTTTTTACCAAAAATATCAGTTTTCAAACAAGAAGAAAAACTTTCGACCAAGAAGACGAACTTTCAACTGAAAAAAAAACACTTTTTAACTGAAAATTGCATTTTATACTCAAGGTTTCAGTGAAAACGTTAAATTTTAACACACGAATAACATACAAAAAGAGAATTTTGTAACCAAAATATTCTATTTCTAAAAAAAAGGTTAAATAAGTAGATTAAAAATAATCATTCTATTTACAAAAAAACTATTTCACTACATTAGTCGACAGCATAACATTAGACCTCAATAAATTAAAATGTTTATTTAAAACAATTGTTCTCGTTCTTCGTCTTAAATGCAAACTGAATTCTTTATAGAAACAAATAAGAAAGTCCAATTTATTTTTATTGAATACAATCCTTTTTAATTTGAAAAGTCTAGTATTACATTTTTTTGATTGAGGTTTCACCTTTTTGTGTTGAAAATTTTTTATTTGGCTTAAACTGAACTTTGCTATTAGAAATTCAGGTATTTGGCTTGGAAATTCAGCTGTTTTCAAAAAAAAGTCAACTTTTCTGTTAAAGTACTTCATTTTGACATTTTTAGTTGGAAATTCCGTTCTTGGGTTTTAAATTCCACCCTTCCGTTGCAAATTAATTTCGTTCTTGTTGAAAATTTTAATATTTTTATAACTTCTTTTTTCGGTTAATAGTCATATTTTTGCTGAAACTATAACTAATCCATTTTTGGATAAAACACTTTTTCAGTTAAAAATTCAACTGTATGGTTCAAAATTCATGTATTTTGATGAATATTTGTCTTTTTGGAAGTATCTTCATGTTTTTAAATTCATTTCTTTGGTTGAAAATGTAACTATTTTGTGTAAATTCGATTTTTTTTAAACAATTTTTTTAACTGAAAATTAACTGTTCCAGTTGTTGTTAAATATATCTTTCTTAGTTGAAAATTAACTTCATTCGTCGAAAATTGGATCACTCTGTTGAAAAATCAATTTTTTATCCGAAAATTTTAACTATTCCATTTTTGGTGGAATACTTATTATTTAAATAAAAATTCATTTCTAAAGTTGAAAATTGCTTTCGTGTTTACCTTAAAATTGGTTGTTTTTAGAGAAAATCAATTTCATTTAAAAAATTGATTTGGAAAATTGAACTATTTTATTCTAAATTTTGTTCTTTGCTTGAAAATTGATCTTTCTCAGATAAAAATCCATCTTTTTGGCAGAAAATTATTCTTATTGTTTAAAAATTCATCTATTTTAATTAAGAATTATTTTTTCGTTGAAAATGCATATTTAAAAAAAAATTTATTGTTACAAGCTTGATTTTTTGAATATTGAATTTAGGTTTTCGGTAGAAAATTATTGGCTTGAACATTAAACTATTTGTTTACAAATTAAATTTTTTGCTTGAAAATTTTAACATTTTGTTAAAACTTTGTTTTTTTTTGTGAGTAATAGTTTTTTTCGCACGGTTAGAAAATTTCCCTTTTTTGTTTTAAATTCGATTTACTTTCTTTTGTTCAAAATGAAGTTTTTAAACTCAAAATTTAACTGTTCCATTTTTTGTTGAAAATTAAACTTTTTTTACTTGACAGGTAATTTCTTTGTTTGAAAATTGAACTATTTTGTTGAAAATTCAATTTTGTGTCCAAACATTTAACTAGTCCATTTTTTATTCAATATTTTTGCTTTAACTTAAAATTCGTTTGTAAAATTGAAAATTGAACAATATTTTTGGAAACTTTTCTTTTCGAAAAATTATATTTTTACTTGAAAATTCATCTTCTTGGGTATAAAATTATTATTCTTGTTTGAAAATTCATCTATTTCATTCATAAATTCATGTCTCGTTGAAAAATTCGTATTTTCGCGTTGAAAATTAATTTTTTCAAGTGGAAACTTGAGTATAAACTGAAATTTGCAGTTAAAAAATTTATTTATAGTTATGTAAGGCCCTAAAATCTTGCCCGCTAGATATATTTACGTACAGTAAAGTTTATTTTCCTCTTCACAACAAATTTGATAATTCTATGGTAACTCAGGCTTTTAAAACCAGAATGAACTTGAGGAGCAGCTGATTAGATCATCATTCATAAAGTCAGGCGAGCTCGGATTCGTTTTCGCGCATTTTCGGCTTTACACGAGGTTGGTCTTCGCAGCAGCAAAGTGAGGGAAAGCTTCACGCTTCATTTTCGTGTCGTTTTACCTCTCGCCGATTCTTAGGTCGTTTTTGCTCTCGCGTGTTTTTACTTCGCTTTTGCACTCGCTTTTGTCCTGAGCGTGTCATATATGAAATTCAGTGTAATGTAGTGATATAGTAGACAATTCTAGTATTTGGGAGTTTCCGTATTGTACAATTTAACTTCTTCTGCGTCAATGTACATGGATAAGTCGAAAAATTGCTATATTTATTTCTGTAACCCAATTATTAAAATATATGTGGGTATAAATCGTGTTTTTATTTACTCTTTGTAGTGTTAATTACAGTAGAGGTTATGTTTCAGGATTGCATCATTTTAACGTTAAATACTTCAATATCCTATCCCGCCCTAGGCATGAGGTGATATGAGCTAAGCGCACTAGTTCTTTATTTTCGTTTTTATTTTCTAATTCCGCATATACTTTCTTAGTTACTTTCATCTTGACAAAATTTGAATTAAACATGTAGAATACATATAACGTTTTACTCTCAAGCAATGAATTAGCAGATTTTGAATACTGACTTGAAAAGGATAACTATGCTCATCTCGCCCCAACCTATCCATATCTACGATTATTTACGTAAGAACTTTTATATTAATCAATAGATTTGGCTGCACATGCTTGTTGAGCTTGATATTGATTTAGAGGTTATGTTAGCTCGCTGTATGATTTAGGGATGTAAAATTCAATCATATTTTTGTGATTATTAAAAGTTTATAAATAGATTAATCTTTTACAGAATTGTTAAATTATAATAGTAATTTACATTTATTTAAATTTTAAGGAAATCCTGAAGTACAAAGTTATTTTATATCCAGTATCCCCTCTAGAAATGATCAATTGAGATTAATAAGAATAGATAGAAATAATATCTTAATCGTTCCGAATCGTGTTTTTAAATTGTGCCAAAACGATTGACAACGATTGAGTATTTTGCATTTCCAATTGTTTCAAATCGGGACTTGGATTTTGGCTAGTGATGGCATATTTGTTTATTCTTTATTTTTATTATGTGCTCTTAGATCGTTTATTGTGGTGAACATTTTATAAAGGGTTATAGGTTTTAAAATCGGTAGAGATATAAAAAAAATTAAACGAATATTTTTTAAACGTGTAACTTGAGAAAATCGATTGAAGTATTACTTTTTTATTAAAAAAATCCCATGCTGTTATTGATTGAATGAAGTTAAAGTATTAGAAAATACTATTAAAGATAAAAGATTTTCTTATAATGAAAAGGTCTCAATTGTTAACTCTTAGCCATTATTAACACATAGATTCATCTTACAATAAAAAAAATTTTCAAATTCAACTTTCTCATTTGAACAGATATCTTTGTATTATTCACAAGGTAGCCACTAAAATCGAAGAAAAAATTTGTAATCATTTCCTAGTTTTTAAAAATGTACACAGAATAGAAGAACAGAATAAAACTCAAAGTTTAAGTTTTTAAAGCTAAAACTTTTTTATTTAAATGATTTAAGACTAAATTCCAAATTAAACCATTCAAAGTGGAAGTTTCTTGAACACGGAGTATTTTAAATATATAACTAAAACATTTAAAACTAGCTATTTCGAATTCTAACGTTCAGTAATGTGTGTAAAAATTACAAACCACCTAGTTGCGAATGGATTCAAATAAATACAAATTCAGAGTTAAAAAATAACATTTGAAAATTCAGGCTCCTAAGCTGCTTAATTTTAAACTTAATCATTTTTTAATTTTAGCATCTTATTTTTTGATGTCCTGGAATGTAAAAAAATGTCCATACTTTTATATGAAAGTTTATGATTGTAAGATTAGGCATAGATAAACCAAAATATTTTAAATATTACAAATGGACTAGGTTGAGTGACCCAGTGAATGAACACTTAAGGTCATGTGATACTTAAAAAACTGTCGATTTTACCAGTTTTAGGTTCCCCCGGCTTTTTTTCTAGAATAATAAATATTTTGTCTTAAAATTTTGGGAAATGATAGCGAACATGCTAACGGACGTCCCCACACACTTTTTTTGTAGGTTAATTTAAAAAAGTTTTAATAGAGCAAAATGTGATTAATTTGCATAGCGCTTAGGAAATAGTGTCGATTTTTTCAGTGTTAGATTTCCCCGGCTTTTTTCCTAGGATAAGAAATATTTTGCCTTCAAAATCTGGAAAATGATAGCGAACATGCTAACGGACGTCCCCACACACTTTTTTTGTGTTTTTTTATCAAAAAATTTTCGATATTGCTAACAGCGTGCGTGTATATTTCGAGGTTATGTGTGTTATAATTCACCCGAGCGTTACTTCCAAACTACACAATATTTTTGGACGAAAACTTTGGACTTACAAATAAACATAGTAACTAATCTCCCAGAACTAACCGTGTTTGCAGACAATCAAAAAAGTTTATTTCATAAATAATTTCCAGATTATCTGAAAGGCAAAGATGAAAAATGACGTAACCTCAAAATAATGCATATGCATACAATTTTTATTTAGCACAATACATTTTTTCTGTTATTATTCCTCGAAAAAGAGTCCGGGACGTTCGTTATGCTATTTTATAGCATCCCCGATACAAATTTTCATTTTTGTGGAAAAAATCCGGGGAAACTATAAGTATCACATGCCCTTGAAGAAGTCACTGATTACAACTTGTCCATTTCACATTATAATAATTGATTATTCTTACAAAACTTTTCAAATTAGATTCTTAAGGGTTCAAATTTCATAATCCGATAAAGAATTTTTTTGTACCAAAAAGCTTTATAAAAAATAATTAAATAGTGCAAAATTAACGAAAACACCAGTGAATGAACGCTGTGAGCCAATGAATGAAGAGTAGAGCATCAGTGAATGAACACTATGATCACTACAAATTAGAATTAGGATTTAGGTATAAAATTACATAGGTACATTACAAAATGAACAATTAAATAATGTAAAATATTAGAAGGCGTTACGAAATTCATTAAATATATTATTTCAATAAAAACCACAAGACATTTAGATATAAAGAAAGGAGGGAATACAAAAGTTGAACACAGAACTAGGTTAATTTTTCCTAATTTTTTATTGCAATATTTTTAAAACATTTCTATCAGTTCTTTTAACCTTACCAAAAATACAACTTTTCGTTTAAAAATAGATAACTCTTATCTAGTGACTACAATAGAAAACTGCGATTTTTAGGACACATAACATTTGTAATACAACACCTGACTATGTTGCTTTAGGTAAAATTAGAAAATACAATTATAAATCACATTGTTGTAAAAACGGAAATTCTTTAAACATTTATAAATATATATTGACTAGTGCGCAGTAGTACCTAGCACGAATTAATGTTTTTTTAAAGTTAAGCAACGTTTTCTAAATGCAAAAAAAGCATTAAATTTCTAACCTCAAAGTTGCCTTACCTCTAATTTAGTTCGTGCATACTTTTTTGATGTCCTAACCACAAAAATATACATTTAAACTATAACTATTTATAGTTTATATTTATATTTATAGCTTCGATATTTATAGTCACATTAATTGAAACAAACTTATTTATATGTAACGAAACAACAGCCAGGTCTCAGTCACCTGCTGTTCATTCACTGAACCTGCGGGGTGACAGTTTTGCTTCAATAAATGAACACAGCGTTCGTTCACTGGAACACGGACAATTTAAAAGTCCAGTACGTGAACACTCATTTAGTAATAAAAAACGTACTTTTTGTGAAATAAACCTTGTGAGAAATTAATAATAATATCTTAGAACTATAACAGCACAACTTTGATGCAGAAAAGCTAAAGAATTATTTTGTGAAACAGTGTAAACAAGGAGTTGCTTAGGCACGTACCTTATAATGGTCGACGACTTTCTCACCATCACGCACCATAATCGATGATGCTTCACATTCAAGAAATTTTTAAAATTATTTACAAGAATTTACTGCCATGAATTGTATATTAAACTCTTCAAAATTGTTTCAAGGTTTTAAATATATAGAAATTCATAAAAACTTTAATTTTGAAAGGTTATATTTATATATCAGTGACTGTTCAGCCACTGGGTCACTCAACCTATTTTAAATATTCAAAACTAGACTCTTTCAAGAATTTCAAATCAAAATTATTTAAAAATTGAACATTCTTCTGTTGAAAAAAACTTAAAAGTATTGGGTAAGTTTTTCTATTAAAAATTTAAAAAATTTGAATGAGTTACCTACAATTTATTTGGTCTGAGTTTTAAAATATTGGCGCCATCCTGAAAGCACTTTTTTACTCTTTCGAACAAACGAATGTCAACAATGTGAAAATAAAAGGAAGTAAATAAACGTTTTACAACAATAAAACCTCTAATTTAAACTACTACTTGATAATCACACTATATCACTCACACATCCATGAAACGGCATGATTTTTCCATGTTGTTATATCTCAGATACTATCGATTTTTAATTCGGTATACCGCCCGAACAAACGTTCTAATTTCTGTTCTTAAAATTTTTGTTAAATTATTACAAATGTAATTTCGAACCAATAAAAGGGCGCGCGTCATGTGTGTTATAAAGGAAAACTGCACAGGGTACAATGCATGCAAGTGCATTTACTCAATTAAATAAGATTAAATACGATTGGAAACAATTGACACAATCAGCAACAATAGGGTTGTTTCACGATTTTAGACAAATTGGTGTCACGTGGATGTCACGTAACTCAGATGTTCTCATAATTATCTATCATGAAAACTAACGAAACTCATGATAAAGAGGTTAGGCCACGTTCTGTTACCAATTCTGACTATTTTGATTTTATAGCTTTGTTTGTTAAGGTTTATGTGAAAGGAAAGAATTAAGTACAATTATTAACACATTTTAAAATCCTACATATTTACGAATTGTTCAGTAAACATAACTCCATTTAAGCACTTTTTCAATTAATTCTTTATACATACCATAAACATATCTATTTTCGGTAGATTTATGACATTGGCTTTTACGGAACCCTCTTCTGACATTTTTTAAAGCAATATTTTGCGACTTATATTTTCGATGTACACATAACCAAAACAAAAGATCCGCACAGAAAAAGATATTTGAGAACATTGAGCTGTGATTGTTGGAAAATCCGACCCCTTTGACGTCAAAGGGGCCCTCCAATCGACGTCGTGATAGAAAATTCATATTTCAATATTAAATTAAAAATAGTAAATAATATGTAAAAATATTTAATGGGCGTTTTTAAAATTAAAATTTTATAAACTATAAGATCCATTTATTGTAAAAATGATATCTGACTTTGGAAACCACCCTATTTAAACTTATTCAACTTTTGATCACTCTTAATCGTTGTAAATCGTTTCCAGTCGATTATTTCTAGAAGGGATACTAGGATTTCTAGTCGAGTTGCATACTTTTTGGTAAGCCCCAACGTGTCCACCCTGTATATACATCTCACGATCTTGAGACGTGGTCATAAGTGTGATTTACCGCGGTTCTACAGGGAGCTGCTGTCACTTTTTAAGGACGGTTGCTAATATAAGGAAATTAGTGATTTTTTTCTTGCTGCCCAACTATTTCTTTACATTCTAGTTGCTAAGACTTAAAAAAGTATTGAGTTATAAAAAAGTATTGAGTATACTTAGAGCAATGTTGTTGACTTCGACTTTTTTTCTTATTATTTGTGGGCAAGTTTTTACTTTTGGAAATCCTTTAGGATTTTTAAATTCCTTGAGTAATTGGAAAATCGTGGTCAACTTCCTTGTGTCCAACTTGTTAAAAAATAACACAAAAATATCATCTCCTTTAAATGGTTCCCATAAAGAAAAAATATTAGTATTTTTTAGATTCAATGACATAAGTTAATCAATTTTAATACCAATATTTTTCATTAGAAACATTTTTTAATTGTTTAAAGAATTAATAATTATTCACGTGTGACTTCTATTTTTTGTTCTTGAATCGCTTGAACCATGATACTTATCACTAAATATTATTTTTCGTCTTTAAGAACTAACATCTCATTAAATCAAACAGTTATTATTTGTTTTAAACAGTTTGGTTTATTCTCCCTCTAACCGATGGAAACTGATTCTTTTTGGGAATACAGGACACCGTTAATCAGTTATAAATGTTGCACTTTAGCAAAAAAATTTAGTTGGTTCACCCTAGCGTTTGTCTAATATGGACCACACAAATCTGGCTGTTTATACCGAAACTATTTTGTTCAGATCGCCAGCATCTGTGATATAAATGTATTTCAAAAGATATATAGATTTTCGTACAATAAACATTAGGGGAAATAAAATTTGGGTATACTTATACCCATCACATGTGTTTAACCAGATAACCATGTCTACGAACAATGCTTCAAAAATCTCATAAAATACAGAATAACTTTCACTCTATAAACAAACATTTTCATTTCAAAGTTTGGAATATTTTTCTCCCTTACGCTCTAGATATTGAATTTTAAACTTTGAAAAAGTCGATTAATATATTTCAATTATTCTATGATATAGAAAGATTTGTAATGTGTTATGATAGATATACCTATTTATAGAATTACTATGAATATTGTTAATTACACATCTAATTTATTTGCAGTGTAAATAATGCATCTGTACTATACAAAATAAAAAATCAGCAAGATGAGCAACAATGTAAATAGTAATCCATTTGCTGGACTTTTCTCAACGGTCAACGATGCCGTTTCTTTTTCTTCTCAACACCAAATCCTATCAGATGAAAGTAGATCTTCGGAAAAGCATTCAAATATTTCTGAAAATGGTCTGAAAGAGCAACGACTCCAGAAGTTTATAGCTGATGTATTCTGTATTACCTTACAAGAAAGGATTAAATTTAAGCATGATAAACCATTAGTATACATAGAAACAGATTCCTTAGAGCACGCCGTTTTCGAACGCTTAATGTTGCGCAATCCAATATCTAAACTAGTAAATGGAGCCTCTAAAGATTATATAATCGATCAACACGTTATTGAAGTCAGCATTATAATTTACCTTTTCGACAGTTACTGTCGACTTCAAGCATATGAAAGAGATAACGAATTAGTCGACTCCGTTGAAGAACTTCGTCAAATAATTTTTAGGAATGTTGGAACTGCACTACAGGAGCCTGACGTTTACGAGGACCAGGAAGTTTGTTTCTCTCATAATAACATTCATATTATTAGTTAAAATCTCTTTATTATGTTTTCGTTAAAGACTTACATAACTTTCACCTCTACCACTAAATAATCTTTAATATACATTTTGATACTATCCAAATTCCTTCAAATGACTTTCTTTCCTAGTTGCTATCATCTATTCCTTTCTACTACTTTTCCTTGTTCTCCATTTCCTCAGTTGGCACGGTGGATATTTTTAACTAATACTGTTTTTAGATTTATAGGGACTATTTAAAACTTGTGACTCTGGAAGAAACTGAAAAAGTCTCTTCATTCACCTCAGGTGTAATTGAAAAATTATCTTTGGACCATGAAGAAGATAATCAGGATGCCATTAGTAAATCCTTTAAGCCTATGCTTGATATAATATACTTGGAGGTAGCTAACAGCAAACGCCTTATTTTTCATCCATATTGGTTTGACATTTTACAAATATTTGCGGCGATAGAACCTTTAGCTCAGTGCTTGATTATATACAGCACTCCAAAAAGTAATTCTGGCAAAGCATATGCTGATACTTTGTTGGGAGCTTTGCTGAATCTTAGTTGCCTCCCTAAAACTATTGATGCACCTTTTGAGTTTTTCGACAATCCTTTACAACAGGTAACCTTTTATATTCAATTATTTTTTTTATTTCAACAAGTAGCAGAATTTGAAGCACCCCATGACTAAAACATTGTTCAGGCCACTACAACCATTGACGGAACAATTTGGTCCGCATTAATCAACTTAAACGAACGAGTATTTAAACTTTTTCATCTTCTTTTAAAATGTACATCACAAACTCGACACATTACTTTAAAATGGATAGGAGATTGTTTACATGCTAATGCTAGTCGAGGAAAAATTTGGAGTGCCCACAACGACGATGGTATGGAAAGTGTTCCATCAGTTTCTGACGGATTTATGTTAAATTTAGAGATTATTTTGCTGAAATTATGCCAACCATTTTGCACGAAAGCAAATGATCCAAAAATTTTAAAAATTGACCCCACTTATTGCGCAGCAGAGGTAATAGAAGATTATCTCAATTTTGCAGAAAATATTATATGCAAAGCATTACCAAAATAGGGAGACATTCATGAATGATTTTTCTTTCACGTAGGCAAAAAATGAGGAAGAATGTTTAATTCGTGGTTTGCACCTGAAAGGAATGAGTTCAGAAACTTGCCTGGTTCCTACGCCTGAAGGAGAAATAAGGCCCGTTGCTGAAAAGTTTGGTTTTGTCACGGAGTGTTTTTTCCTCACCCATCGAGCTCTGGATCTTGGTCATCGAGTTATGTTAGAAAAATTGTTAAGGTAATTTCTAATCTTTCCTTAGATATTACATATTTTATTTTGGATCGTATCAGCTTTTCTAAATAAAGAAAATATTTCAAACGTGTTATCTCTAATTGATAAAAACTGGCAACAAATAACTCAGATAAGAATTTTTGACTAAAAGTGTACTATATTAAAGCGTATGCAAAAGTAGCATTATATTTCGTTAGAAAATGGTTTTATTGTTTATACTTGCTATTGAGTTTCAAAGTGAATTCTATTGGCTTTTTTGATAGAGAACTACAAAAGTTTTGAAAATATTGGCTACATTTCGCTGCTTTTCCAAAGGATATTTTTCCCCATTCTGTTATAAGGTAAAATAAGTGACATTTTCTATACCACTACTTTACCTGGAGAGCGAGGGTGGTGGTAGACGCGTGCTAGAGGCTCTCCTCTGCGACGTACGCAGTACTGGAGATACGAAATATCTGACGGGGTGCTTGGGGCGACTGACTTTTCAATATAAAATTATAATTAGTTGATGTTAGTGAGTGTCGACCAGGTAAAAAATTCAAATAATAGATTTTAAATTGTCGCTATACTGGTTCAAAAATCTCTTTATTAATAGATGTTTCACCCTTCGACGGAGGGCCTCTTCAGTGAAATACAACTATATACATAGCCATGTAATAATTCGACGGAGATAGTCCTTGTTAAATTTATGGAGTGAACCATGTCAAGTTAATGAAATAAAAACTGTTTGCTTATGCTATAATTGTCAAATTAGTCAAAGTTAAAATAGCTAAAAAATAAGAAGTTGAAAAGATATGTTGGCTTCCATGTTGGCCTTATAAGAATGTTATATTAACAATAAACATTGGTGGATCATCACATTATTCTTTCGTAGGCCGCCATGACCCAATTCATAGATCATTTGTAACGGTCAAGGTCAGTTAGAAGTTATTTGAAGTTAACAAAGTTTTGCAAGAGGTCAGGGTAATTCCTGAAGCAAATTTCAAGGAGGAATTCAATGGTGACCATCATTTTGACCTTGAAGTTGACCTTCATAGCTTTTTGAAGGTGAACTTTGTTTTCTTAAATGGAAACCCCATTTTTTTACATTTGCAATCGATAGAGCGGAAAATTCTACATTCAGGTACGAACCCAAGTCATAGGTCAATTGTAACGGTCAAGGTCAGTTAGAGGTTATTTGAAATTAATAAAGTTTTTCAAGAGGTCAGTGTAATTCCTGAAGCAAATTTCAACGAGAAATTAATTGGTGAGTTCTGTATTGATCTTGGTTACAGCGTTTTAAATATTGTAAAATCATAAGGAAATTTTTCATTAAAAGTTCCAGGTGTCCTGGTGAGAGTTCTGTTCCTGCCCGAAGAGTTATACAGTCCTATACGGTTTTTCGATACCTAAGGCGATACCATAAGTCCTATACCGTTTTTCCATAAGAATATTTCGAATCGAAACTAAATTTACGTATTACGAGTATATACTTACTATCTTTCGCTAAAAGATTATTATGGCGCAAGCTAAACTTTCGGAACGAGAGAGGGTATCTGTATTTATGATGCGTGGTTGGGGAAATCGAGTTCGATCTTATGATCAAGTTCTTTTGCTTTTTAATCGCACTTTTCCTAATGGAGAAGGTTTAAATCCTGTCTCAAAATCAACAATTGAAAGAACTGTAAGGCGCTTTATGAATTATGGATCTATCAAGGACCTTCAGAGAACTGGTCGGCCAAAATTTGAAGGATCTGAGGAGATGCACATGGACATAGCCCAAGCATTTGTTGAAAGCCCACACCTTAGTTTACGTCGAGTTAGTGATGAGTATTTTCAGATAAATCTACTATCGGTTTAAAAGGTGAAGTTAACAGGCAAAATTGTAGATATTGGTCCGGCACAAATCCTGACTGGATGTTGGAGAGTCACACACAATATCCACAAAAGATTAATGTTTGGGCCGGTATCTTGAATGATACATTGATAGGCCCTTTCTTCATCGATGGTAATCTCAATGCCCGTGCATATGAAGACCTTCTCAGAAACCAAATTGTACCAAGTACCAAAATTGTACTCAAAGGTGGATTGGAAGAAGAGGCGAAATTGAGTGGCCTGCTAGATCTCCTGATCTGACGCCTTTCGACTATTTTCTTTGGGGTTATTTAAAGAGTAAAGTATACTCAACGCAACTGCAAAGCTTAGACGAATTGCAGAATCGGATTCTGCAAAGGCTACTTTGATTGATAGGGAGATGATTCGTAATGCTGTAACTCATTTTTACAATCGCATAGCTTTTTGTCAAGAAGCTCAAGGTTTTCAGTTCGAACATCTTCACTGAAGGGTGAGAGGCAAGGGGAATCACGCTAATCAAGCACCCCGAACCGTGCAAGGCAGGGGACTCACGCTAATCAAGCGCCCCGAAACATGAGAGGCAAGGGGACTCACGCTAATCAAGCACCCCAAAGGGAACAGAATTTACTACGTCCAGGTCGTTGTTCCTGGGTAATGCTAAACGTAAACGTAAACTGCTTAAAAAAAACCTTGAAGATCATCACCAAGATCAATACAGAGCTCACCAATAAATTTCTCGTTGAATTTTACTTAAGGAATTGCACTGACCTCTTGGAAAACTTTGTTAATTTCAAATAACCTCTAACTGACCTTGCACGTTACAATTGACCTATGACTTGGGTACGTACCTGAACGTAGAATTATCCGCTCTATCTATTGTAGATGTAAAAAGGGGGTTTCCATTAAAAAAAACAAAGTTGACCTTCAAAAAGCCATGAAGGTTAAATTCAAGGTCAAAATGAAGGTCACCACTGAATTCCTCGTTGAAATTTACTTCAGGATTGATTTTCACTTTTTTAAAAAATATTTTGCCTGAGGAAATATACAACCTTCCTGGGACTTTATAAACACCCTGTGTTTTTATTCGGTTCGGTTTTGATTCCTCTAGAATCAAACTGAAGGGCCTATGACAAAGCCACCGAACGCGTCCTCGGGTTGCGGATAGAGGGTCGCTTTACCAAGGGTTTCTGCTGAATATGGTTACAAAAATGAATAGGCAGTCGCGGACAATTGTCCGGGAGTGGTCCCGAAGGCATTAACCCCCAAGCGGAGGTGTGAAAGCGTGCCGAAAGCTGAATGGCACCTGGGTGAGGTGTCTAGAACGGTGACTCTGGGATACCGGGCGACCTCTCAGAGTACGCAGCCTTATCCTTGCATGCGGGGCTCTATAAGGATGGACGAACCCCTTTCCCTAGCTTCTCGTGGGAACAACAATGACAACACCAAACATAGTTGCAGTAAGTGCGGTTCAAAACAACAGAACGCGCAGGGGTCCCGACAATGGGTCGTCCAACAGTGCCGACAATCTAGAGCTGGGGGAGCCAATGAAAATGGATTCAATGCGATGGATCGGCGGGATCTCGTGACCTTTGGGTGGACAGAGCAACTGAATCACGACTTGTTAGACTGCTACGATGCGAGCGTGGCCCGTGAACGGGGTTACATGGCACGGCTGCATGCTCTGTGGTGCGAGAAACACCCTGAGCTATCGCACTTTTCGCAGC
>NC_046666.1:98195394-98215687 GCF_010883055.1 Belonocnema kinseyi
GAAATTTTACCGCGATTTCGCTGGAAGCGGGTGCAATTTTTCAGATTAGCACCCGCTCCCGGCGAAATCCTGCGGTTGTCCTTATGACAAATTTTTAATTGTGTGTGTGTGTGTGTGTGTATGTGTAAAATAGACACTCTATTAGAGAATGTTATGAATCAAAATTTAATCACTCTAAGGAGTACATACACTGATGTTAAAATTGGTTCCCCTACACCGCCCCCTGGGGGTTGGAGCAAGTTTGAAATCTTAAATGGGAACCCCTATGTTTTATTGCATATTCGGATTCTTTGGATATAAATGCGTATGATTTGTCCAAAACATGTTTCTCATTTAGCGATAGATCGCGCTTAATCGACGAAGTTCAATTATTCTTCATTACACTGTTACTGAGAATGTACGCTTACGATTCTGCAATACTAGAAATTAGTCTTAAATCAAACTATTACTTTTAGCGTAACCCAGGAACAACGACGTGGACGTAGCCGTTTTCTGTTCCCTTTGGGGTGCTTGATTAACGTGAGTCCCCTTGCCTCTCACGATTCGGGGTGCTCGTGAGTCCCCGCGCCTCTCACGATTCGAGGTACTCAGGGAATCATCTTTGAATTAAATTAAGTGCTAAAAATGTTGACCTTCGTCTTCAATGCACTTATTAATCCGTAATTCAAATGAACTGACACAACGGAGAAGTGTATCTTCCATTATTTCAGCACATGCACTTGTAAGTCGGTCACTTATATTCTCACGTGTTGTTGGTTTTTCTTTGTACACTTTGTCTTTCAGATAGCTCCACAAAAAGAAATCTGATGAAGTCAGATTTGGCGTTCTTGCAGAACAATTTGTCGGACCGCCTCTACCAATCTAGCGACCATTGAAATCAAGATCAAGAACTTCTCGTGCTACCGCTGAATAGTGTGCTGGACAACCATCATGTTGAAACCACGTGTTATGCCGTATTTGTAAGCTCAAGTCTTCAAGAAATACTGGCAGTTTATTTTCCAAAAGGTCTTGATATTTTGGACCATTTAAGCTGTCTTCGATAATGTGGGGACCGATCAGTTTGTTGCCAATTATTCCACACCATACGTTGACAGTTCATGGACGCTGGTGTTCGACTTCACGAAGCCACTGCAGATTTTCAATATTCCAGCAGTACATGTTGTGTCGATTAACTATTCCATGGTTCGTAAAAGACGACTCGTCAAAGAATAATACATAACGAAAAAAGTTGGGTTTTTGTTATATTTGTTCACGTGACCACTGACAAAAAGCTACCCGATTTTGGAAATCAACACCGTGAAATTCTTGATGTAAAGAGACATGATACGAATGAAATGTATTACGTTTTAAAATTTTCCAAACACTGCTTTGAGACATTACGGGATCACGAGCAATTTCTCGTGTACTAACGTGAGGATTATTGGCCACTGCAGCTAATACAGCAATTTCATTATTTTCTCCAGTGACTGTAGTTGTACGGGCCTTTTTCGTAGGTTGAGCACTTCTATCGATAGTAAAGTTTGTAATAGTACGATAAAATGGAGCACGTGACACAATTCTATTTGGAAAACGCTGAGCGTAGAGATCGACTTCAAAAAGAAGGAGGTTCTACTTATGTTCGTCGCGATGTATTTTTTTTCATACGAGTTTTTATTGCACTCGTTCAACGATTCTGTAGCGATTTGAAATTTTTTTTTCGTGTTCAGTCATGTCACAATGAAAATGTCGTATTTTTTGTTGTTAATGTATTGCAGAATCGTAAGCGTGCATTTTTAGTAACAGTAAAATGAAGAAAAATTGAATTTCTGTAACAGATAACTGTTTTGCCGACAGGAAACGGTTTTATTTCAGCGGTAAACAAGAGATCTTTTGTCCAGGACTGAGATTTCTTATCGGTTCGATTGAAGTAACCGCCTATGCGACCACCATGATTATAAACACGTGTCGTTGAGTGATTAAAGTTTCGTGATCACGCGGAAGAAATCATAACTGTCGTATGGGTGGGTTTTTATTGAGAAGAAGGAGATTTATAAAGCTCATTGATCGCTTTTCTCGAAGGGTGAATAGAAATGTAAAAAATGACTAAGAGAAGGGGACCGTCAGTTGATGGGTCGGACTCATCGATTCTCTGAGAGTTAGTCAAAAATTCAGACAGATCCTTGCTTCGGCCGCGACCGGTCGGTAATTTCTTTTGCTGTGTTTCAAATTGAACTTTATTAAAAAATCGAGAAGGATCTGTACTGTAAGAATAAACTTTTAATTGTTTTATTAAATATATTATGTTCACATAAATAAAATAAAAACTGTTAATTTTATTCATAGAATTCAAAATAAATTCTTTTATTTTTATTTTTATTTCCACATTAAATTCGGACGTTTGGAGTCGGCGATTCGTTCGTCACAGGAGGTTGAGGTTCTAACCTCTTCAAGTAGCGGAACGAGCGAATAATTGTCAACGAGGGTTGAAGCAGTGTTCATCGAGGAGTTTGAACATTTAAACTTTGGTGCGCCTTGAGAAAGGGCGTGTCACATTTCGTCGATTACAGCGCCATCTATCGCGAAACGAGAAAAATGTTGCAGGCAAATCATACACATTTTTATCCAAAAAATCCGAATATGCAATAAAAAATAGGGCTTTTTAAATTCATCTTTATTTCTCTGAATTTCATTCAATCGCTCTCATTTTTCTTAAACTTTGTTTAAATTCACTTAAATTTTACTAAAATCAATGAGTTTTTTTTTTATTTTTAAAATGATTTGAAACTGGTTAGTAGTTAATAGTTCCGCTAAACACCCTGCACGAGCATTGTCCTTACTGTGTACGCTGAACATGTGTTCCTGTCAAGAATTTTCTCTACCTGGGCAGGTCTGATGTACTGATTCAAAGGAGTCGCAAGTAATAAATTTGCACTTTTAGTCCTGAGTATAAAAATGTATTGAGCCCCTTCTAGAAAATTTTTTTCTCCAAAATTTTTTAAAAATATTCAAACATAATTTTTTAGTTCGCAAGTTTTTAGTTGATTTAGAGAATTCTGTCGCAAGCTAAAAGTTGACAAAATTGAATATAAAATAAAAATTGTAGGCATTAAAACGATTTTAAAGCATAATTTAAGTTTCGTGCTGCAAGTAAATTGCATCAAATTCAATGGTCCTAATTCTATTCTACAGATCAAATCAAGATTTGGCAAGGATACAGAGGATTTACAATGACGCACAAGCTGGCGGTAGTTCTGAAGTCATTGAAACCATAACACATCGTATGGAAATGGAAATGACGAAGTAAGAAAAAATTAATATAAAATTTACGTCTTTCTTAGGTACTACTTAACATTTCAGATATTTGTCACTGAGAGCCAGTTTATTGTATCCCGAAAGTCTAAGTCTTCTCTCAAAATTCCATGCAACTACAGCTTATTGGCTAATGCAGATTAATTTAGATGACTGTGATATACAAGAAACGAAGCGCAGTAATTACGCTCCAAAGGAATTCAAATCAGTTACATTCCCATTACCTGATACGGTTCCAAAAACTATTAGGTAAGTTAATTTTATACACCCACAAAATTCTTTTTCTTTTCTTAAAGTTATATTTTTTATAAAAGTTGACGCCCAAAGAATTTAAATGTGAAATTGAGACTCAATTTTGTTTATTCAATAATTTGTAATCATTAAAATGTGACAAAATATCGACCGGAAATATCTATTTTTTAAACGTAACCTGTTGGCGAAAAATGTGGTGTGTCGTCATACGCTTTCAAATCTCACGAAAATACATGTGTCAATTAGGTAAAAACAATAAAAATAATTCACAACGTTTTTTGGCTGAAAGAATTTATTTAGTAGAGTAGCATGCCTGAATATACATAAACCAGTTCGGATAATTGACCAAAAATCAACACAATAAAGACAAGTTATTTTTTCGCGAAATGCTCTAGGTCTTACATTGCTTTTAGTTCTCACACAAAATATAAAATTAATATTTTAGTAGTATTCTCAAGCGAAATAGCCTGGCCCATTTGAGTCTATAAGCAGAGTCGATTTGAATGATTTAGTCTCTGAGATATTCTGAGAGATTTAGGTCCTTTTCAAGGTCCTTTTAGTGGTCCTTTTAAGAGTGGTGTGGCGGTAATATAATGTTCCTTTTATATTCGTCAGGTACCGGGCGGGCAGAGTTATTTACAGTAGTTAGCCGTCTTTATTGGCGTATCTCATTCCATTTATGAGATACGTTGTATTAATTCCTATTTTAAGCATTTAAAAAAAAGTTAGTTAATAGAAATCGTCGAAACCCGTAGATTCCGAATTATTACGTTTTAAGCTGTTAACTATGAAATTTAAAAAATCTACTTCTAAATTTTAATCCGAAAGCTTAACAAAGGACTCTTGAGTGTCGGCTACTCTATTGATATAGCCTCTCTGCTTGTTATTTATGATCCTATTTCTACTGCAATTCCAGAAAGGACATTTTAAAGCCTTTAAAACATTTAAAAGAACTACCTGGACCTTTAAATGTATTTACCCGAGTGTCTGCGGAGAATTTCTCTGAGCTTCTCTGGCCCTAGAGAATCTTTAGAATATACTCAGAGATTTCTATCGTTAGGGAAATTTCTAGTTTTAATACTTTTTACGTAAAATTGCAATTCGGCACGAAATTTTTTTAAACAGAAGTACCTCTACAGTGACAAATCGAAATCTAATATATTTTTTTTAATATGAAAATACAGGTTGGTGTTTCTATCTTTTGCATATCTTGGAAAAGATTTCTTATTTAATTTATTGTTCTACATCAGACCATAAAGTATTATTGCATAAAATGCTGTGAATTCTTTTGTATAATAAAAATAATAAAATTATTTAGAAATAGATTTTTGTATATGAATAAACGGAGTAGCTATTTCGCCATACATGTATGTCAAAATAGCCGACAGTAGCTTATTTCCACATACAAGTATGGCGAAAGAAGAACGGTATTTTATTTCGCCATTTCGGAATATATGCAGGAAGAAGTGACGGTCAAAATAAGGAGATTAAGGTCATCTACTATTACATGGTAGATTCTAATGAACAAATTAATCATTAAAAAGGCAATTGTAATTGCACCAACGAAACATGAGAATGATAGGCGCGTTAAGCCCAACATTTTAAGACATGGTTCAGAGGTGGTTTTGACCACCGCTGTTAGATAGCAAAAAAATTGAATGCGCGAAATTTAAATTTCTTTATACTTTGCTATTATAGCCACATATGAAACATTTCAATTTTAAGAAAATAAAAATAAATTGATAATAATGTTTCCTTTGCTAAATGGTAGAAATTGCTGTTTTTTGGGTTATTTCAAACTATTTGTATATTTTTTATTTGCAGTGTCCTAATAATTATATTTAAGTGGAGCAAAAATAATTTTTTAAATAAATTAATATTGTTAATAACTATTTTCATCTATATTATTGTCAGATAGTTGCGATTTTTTTAAATTATTCAACTTTTTGTACACTTTTCACTTAGTGAGGTAATAATTAATGCAACTTAATAGAAGCAGTTGTTTAAGCAATTTATTATTGTTTATAACGGGAGGGGGGGGGGGCTGATTTAAAATTATGTTCAATTCCAAATTTTTCTTTGAGCTTTTTTGTTCCAGTGTCTCTTGTGTAAGCTAGCTGTTTTTTCATTAATTTTTTTAAGCATTAAGAAAAGAAAAAAAGTAATTCACCTAAACATACAACTAAAAAGTCCACGTAAAACTAAAGATTTCAGGGAAAAGCTTTCTAGATTAGCTCTGAGAAAAGATAGGTATAAACAATAACAAATTATTTAAATAAGCTTTTTTTAACTTACATTAATTATTACCTCAGTAAGTGAAACTTCAACAAATAGTTTCAGTGTTCAGACAAAAAACGCATCTTTTGAGAACTTAGCTAAGAGAAGATATTTATAAACAATTAAAAAATGTTTAAACAACTATGATTGTTAACCTGATATATAGCATTAATAAAGAAGAAGATAGTTACAAACAATAATAATTTGTTTAAATAATTTTTTTAGAGATTGAATTATTATCTCTTCCTAAGTGAAAAGGGACCCAATAAAACAGACATATGGTGGATGTTATTTAAAATGTAGTTATGGATTCGAATGGTCGGGAACCATAAGAGGCTAAGACACCAAATTTTCAAAAAGTTTTGAAAATTTTGTAAGACATACATTTAGGAATATATTTTGAATTTACCGCCGTAGCAAGATCGGCAATTGACCGAACGTTGTCGATCATTATCGAGCAAGACATAATGCGGGAGAGGAGCAAAATCTGGCAGTCTTGCCAACCGCGAAAGCGAACGCATTGTCACCTTTTATACTAACCTACACTAAATAAAGTTCTTTTAATTCTAAAGGCTTGTCGAAACAAAACTTAATTCGAAGTCTTCTGTCCTCGAATAATACCTTTCTGATCATCATTTCGCCATCCTTACAGTTTTTTGAATTTTCAGAAAAGTGCGTCCTGCTAAAAAATTTTCCCGAATAAGAGTTAGCCCCTTATGGTTGCCGACCATTCATTTGTATTCTTTGGCTAATTGCGAAGATAAATCTCGAGTTTCAGTTCAATTAAACTAATATAATTTTTTTTCAAAAGAAAAATAATGGATTTATTTTTATGTGGATTTGAACAAATTTTTCCAGTCTATATTCATGAAAATTCGAGACAAACAAAACTGTAACACCCTAATCTGCCTTCATAATTAGAAATAATACTAATAATACTCAACTTAATTATTATAAACAATTTCGATAAACAAATTTTCACCAGTGTTTTACTTCATAGAAAAAATTGTTTCGCACTAGTTGCTAAGATTATTCATAAGACATTATTTATAACGAAAAATTAGCAAAGTTATCATTCACTGTTTATATATACAATTTTTTAAACAGATATCAATGAATAAGTTTTTCTTCTAGCAATGTTGATTTTTCTTAAACTCAAAATTGTATTTATAATTTTAAGGTTGTTCTAACTTCGAATACATACTTAAAATTAAATAGCCTAATTGAAATTCTACATTTTCGATTTCATTACATTTTTATGTTCTAAATGCGCAATTGTTTAATTTGTAACTCTAAAAATTTAAGATTTATTGACTTATAACTTTTTTAAGTTCAAGAGACTCAGTTTTAGACATTTCCATAAATATATGTCGACATCTATAATCATATATGATTTCATAAAATCTAAATTCATAATCTTGTTCCTTATATATCTATGAGTGTCCAGTGCCAAGGGCTTTGTCAAGATATCGGCTAAATTTTCCTTGGTTTACACATTGTTTAACGAAATGTCCGTGGATTTCAGTCATATGTTTCCTGCTTCGAGTTTTCTCTTTCTCTAACAAATAAGCGTTGATATCATCCAGATCGTCGTCGAACATTTTAAGCTTATGGCTTCCATCCATTCCTGTACAGTCTCCAGCGGATCTGTTGTCGCACTATATAATCACTGGAAACAATGTTTTACCAATGACATCTCGAATTGATTTTTCCATCGATATTAATTCTTGACATGCGTCACTCATAGCTAAGTATTCAGTATGACAAGTTGAGAGAGTTACATAGGACTGTTTGTAGCTTCTCCAGGCGACAATGTATTCGAACAACTTAATCACATAACCTCCTGTAGACGTTCAATCTTGACAATCTCGAAAACTTGAAACGGTCAGTGCTTCAAGACTTTCAGTCTGCTTTGTATGTCGAACATAAATCTTTGATTCCTCGTAGATAACTAAATACTCGTTTCACGCTCATCCAGTCTTCTTCATTGGGCTCTGTTTGCTTTCTTGCTAGATAGTTTACCGCAAATGTTATGTCAGGTCGAGTGGCATTCGATAAGTACATTCAACTTCCAATAGCCTCTCAACAAGGCACTTTCTTCATTTCATGTCTTGATTCTTCATCTGTCTGCACGTTTTTTTCAAATGTCTTATTTTTGTTTTTGTTGTTTGCTTGTCTCGTAACCATCGGCGAGCCTTGTGGTTTACACTCTTTCATATTGAATCTTTTTAGAATGCTTTCTGTGTACATAGCTTGATGAATTCTTAGACAGTTTGTCTCCTTGTTTCTTACAATGGTTACTTCTAGAAACTTCTTCGGTTTACCTGGTTCTTTTATATCAAACACTATTCCGAGGCATTTTTTACTCCCCTTGAGTGCCATCTTTCCTCCTTTTCTCCATGTGCATATACACGGTTCACGCAAATTGTTTTCGAATCCAAGTTGTTGTACTTCCTCCGAAAATATTTTATTTCATATCTTTGCACTTACTTTTAAACCGTAAAATGCCCTTTCCAATTTGCATACCTGCGTCTTTTTGGTATGTGTATCGACTTCTAGACCTTCGGGTATTACCGTATATACTTCTTCATTTAATATTCCATTAAAAAATTTTTTTACGTGTATTTGACAAGCATGTAGTTCAAGTTTATTGTTGATGGATAATACTGATCGAACTACTGACAGTCTGGAAACTGGAGCATATGACTCCTTTAAATCATAAGTATTTTTGTCTTTGAAACCTTTGATCACCAATCTTGCTTTATACCTGATTGATCCATCGGTTTCGAGTTTTCTTCTAAAGATCCACCTTGAATCAATAATATTTGCTCTTTTCCCTTCAGACATTGTTTGAGGTCTATCAACTAGTTTCCAAACTGTATTAGGATCCATATAATTAAGTTCTTCTTTCACTGCTTCCATCCAATTTAATTTTTCTTTGCTCGACACAGCTTTTTCGCAATTTGTTGGATCTCTATTCATTTTTGCTAAATGGCAGTGCATTAGTTGCTCTCCTTGGTGTTGTTTTTCATTTTATGTTTCTACAGCATAATTAGCAAAACTTATATCAACTATTAGATGTGCTATTTGAGCTATTATCTTTCTCCATTCCGACGTGTTTCTTCTTTTAGTTTTACTTCTTGTCGTAGGGCCTTTTACTTTCTTTTTTATATTACTCTGTATTTGTTTATGCCTTTCCTGAGATTGTTTTCTTGGCCTTCCTTTTTTCTTAGGCTGTTCACTATCTTGGTATAATTTTAGTTTTGCGTCCTCTTCAAACTTTTCCATCCAATTCCAGTCTTGTTCGATTTCAGCTTCTTTTATTTATGTGAACTGATCATTATCGTTTAAATGTTTAGTTCTATAAACATTTTGATAGGCTAATTTTCCGTTGAATTGGATGTGTCGGAACTCTATAAATTTTGTAGTTCTAGGATGCCACAAGATGTAACCTGATCCTGTATATCCGACTAGAACAGCTTTTTTTGCTTTGGAATTAAACTGTTTACCAGGCTTTATTACTCTGATGTAACCAATTCATCCGAATATTTTAATCTGATCAAAATGACAACTTATTTCCGGCGCATATCTTTTTAGTGGAGTGTCATACTTGATGGATTTATGAGGAGTTCTGTTGTATACATACACAGCAGCATCGACAGCTACTTCCCACATACTTCTAGGCAAACCAGAATCAAACATGTATGCTCTGAAAGTAAAAAAAAATAATCTTACGAGCACTATTTCTAATAAACTAAAAAAGTTCCTTAAAAGGCTATCCCGAGACGTATTTGGTAAAAAGTTTTTGCGTCCTGCTGAAACATTTTTCGAATAAGAGTGAGACCCGTATGTTAACCGACCATTCATTTGTATTCTTTGGCTAATTGCGAAGAGAAATCTTGAGTTTCAGTTCCATTAAAATAATTTTAACGATTTTGAATACAATTTTTAAAAAATTATTTTTTTCTTATGGGAAATACGTTTTAAACTTCACGGGCCTTCACCACCTCTAAATATAATTTTTCTTCAAAACAAAAACAATGGATTTATTTTTGTGTGGATTCGAACAAATTTTGCCGGGCGATATTCATGAAAATTCGAGACAAAGAAAACTGTAACACTATAGTCCGCACTCATACATTAGAAATAATTCTAATAATACTCAACTGAATTATAAACAATTTCGATAAAAGATTATTTATAATTTTAAGATCGTTCCAACTTCGAATGCATACTTAAAATTAAATAGCTTAACTTGAAATTGAAAGTTCCCACATACTTTTAGGCAAAACAGAGTCAAACATGTATGCTCTTACTTTTTCTTAAATTATCCTCTTCCATCTTTTTGCTACTCCATTATGTTCCGGTGTGTATGGCGGTGTAAAATCTGAATCTATTTTTTCTTCCTTTAATTTCTTACGCATTTTTCTCCAGTGTATTCTGTGCCTTGACGTGACTTTATATAATTTACCTTTTCATCTTTTCCTAGCAAATTTCTTGCCTGTACGAGAAATCTTTTCAAAGCTTCTCCAGATTCATCCTTCGCCTTCAAAGTGTATGCTTTTGCTAATCGAGAATAATTATCTGTGAATGAAATAATGAATCGCTTTTGTCCAGGATAAGATATTGGTTTTATTGGTCCCACGATATCCGTGTGTATAACTTAAAGCGGACCTTGTGCCCTGTTTCTCGTTTTCTTAAACGGCAACTTTTCTATCTTAGCCATTTTGAAGTTTTCTTTAAAATGATTTAGAAATTCTTTTTTAAACAGCTATAAATTTTGACTTAATTGAGATATTTATATTTTCCTTCCATATTCTCGTAAGGTACTCCACTTATTATCTTTTGTTTGTTACATGTTTAATTCTATGGGTGTCGGTCCGGCCGTCCATCCGTAAACACGATAACTCTCGAAAAAATGAACGAATCAAATCGATATTTAACAGACTTTTTTTAGGTCTTAGAAGAAAAGACAAGTTCGTTAAGCAGCCATTTTGGATAAAAATTAAAAAAGTTAGAGCATTTTCAAAATGTTTGAGACCATTTTTTTTATTAAAAAACTTTATGTACGGCTATTGATAGTACTTAGAAAGCCAAACAATTTATCGATCGAAAATCAAAATTTTAAGCCAAACAACGCACGATATGAAAAAATTCAAGGGAAGAAAAACATAGCTTTTTGCAAGCTTTTTGAATTAACAAAAATTGTGATCCCAAAAAATATCTAAAATTTCGCTAAGAATCACTTCTTGATAGGACGCGTACTCTTTATTTTATTCGTAAAAAATAACATTGAAAATAAGAATAAAAATAAAATCGTGGAAAAACGACCAAAGTTACGAAAAAAATGTAACAAAACCTGTTCACAAATGTCCATCTAAAATCGTGCGCACAGCGCGAGTGTCACGTTGAGAATGTGTACCTCAAAGCCTATAGAGATTTGAAAAACGTAATCTTTAACTATACTTAATTAAGTAGAAAATCCAGAATATGAAGACCCATATAAATATTGCGATCTAAAAGAAATCTTTTTGATAAAGTTTTATTGAAGAATTTCAAATGCAAAGAATAAATATCCGAGCGTGAAGTGCGAGATTCGACAGACGCGCGCCCTAGGCGCACTTAAACTTACGAGCGAAGCAAGCCGCGGGCAACACGTTCCATGAGAATGTGCCCGCCAAACAGGCACATTTTTAATGATTCATTGGTTTATTATAATTTACAACATGATAATAAATAACCTTACTCTTCTTATTTTGAACGTCACGCTCTCCTCCATATATTCCGAAAGGGCGAAGTAAAATACCGTCCTTATTTGTCCATAATTGTATGTCGAAATAAACTATTGTCGGCTATTTTGACATACATTTATGATTAAATAGTCGCAGCCTAAATAAAATTATAATTATAACTTAACAACAGAATATAACCTCAAAATTGCTGATCCCTATCGGTAGCCGTTATCAATTAATAAAATGCAATACAAAATACGTATGCTATGAAATTAAGCATATTTCTTTATTTGCAATAAATAAATTTGCTAACGTTGAAAAGATCTTAGCAAAAATATCTTCACACAGTTAATTGTTTAGAGCACGGCATGGCATCAATTACGAAAAGAAACTGCTTGTCACGCTATTTAGTATTTTCGCGGCTACCGCAGGAGTGGAAATTGGCAGACGCCTCACGTATTTATATTTAAAATTGCTTATTTTAATGATTTCGTGCTAATATATATAGCAAAATAACACTAATGGAAAATATGAAAGGGTCAAAAAAATTCTCCGAATTTTTAGTGATTGTTCAGAATGCTGTATCTCAGTGAAAAGTGGTCGTATCAAGGTCTATAAAAATACATTTTGAAGCTGTAAGTTTCTAGTTTTGACATATTTTGGCAAATAAATGTGTGACTTTTACAGTTGAATCCCCCCCCCCCACCCCTATGAAATTACATTTTGATCAAATCAACCATTTTTAATTTAATTAAAATTAAAGTTGATGACACAAATCGCGTTTCAGCCTCGCGTAAATCCGATCGTGCAACCTCCATATGGTACTCTTTGGGTGACGCTAATGCCGACAGTAGTAAAAATCAAATTTTTTCAAGATTTGGAAACGTTTAAAAAAAACTAAAATTTCGGAGTTTTTTTTTGTAAGGTTCAGAGGTAGTTGCAAAAAAAAGGAAAAAGGTCAACATTTTTTATTTTTATTTTAGCCATGATTAGGATATGTTTAAGCGCAAGAAACGTGACCCTTTAATTTCTTCAAAAGTTTCACCGTTTGCAACAAGGAAACGGTTTATTAGATCGAAATGTAACTTCGCAGGGTTTTTGGGGAGTTATTCAACTGTAAAAGGCACACTCAACATTAGTAATTTCATGAAGATTTGAAATTTAGCCGTTGATTTTCTGAAAACCCATAAATTACCCTTTTTTCCTGTTTTTCAAATTTATGTCATGGATTTAAAAAACTGTTATCCAAGATCGTGGCAAAATCTTGTAGGACATTTATTCCAGTTTTCAGAACTGCCCTTAAATTTTCTGTGCAACCATTGGTTGCTGAGATATCGTCGATGAAACATAAAAGGGTCCTTTATATTTAAACTTTGATATCTAAGTGAAAAATGTTCGTACCGAAGTTTAAAAAAAGCGAATTAAAGCTGCATAAAGCTTGTGGAATTGAAAAAAAAGCAAAAAGATTTGCAATTTTTTTCTCACACTACATGTTAAAATTGCGTGAAACAGGTAGCTCCGAAAACTTATTTGCCAAAATATCTCAAAACTATAAACTTACAGCTTGAAAATGCTTTTTTAAAGACCTTGATACGACCAGTTTTCACTAAGATACAGCATTCTGTAAAATTACTAAAAATTAGTAAAATTGTTTTGACTCTTTAATTTTTTCCATTAGTGTATAATGAGACAGCAATCTGCGTGAATTTTACGGAATAAATTTGTAATTGGATTGTTATATTAAGGGCCGTTTCCACCAACCTGGGTTAAAAAGTTAATCCTCCTTTAAAGTTAGTAACGTGCTCCACCACGGTGGTTAACGCGAGTTAACCAGCCGTTAGGAAGTCTAACGGCTGATTAACTGGCGTTAACCACCGTTAAATCTAACCGGTCAAGATTGGTCGGTCAGGGCAACTTAATCGCCCTTTAATTTAGAAAGTGCAGTGTCGTTGTAAAATATGAAGTTTTTGGAAGAAGTTCTAAGGTCGTCTGATGACAGATTACAAATAACACGAATAAAATAGGAATAAAGCACGAACAAAACATACATAAAAATTAACTTTTTTTAGGTTAGTGTGGACACGAGCGTGGTGTGAACCTTACCTGAATTTGGCGCACACGCCCATATTGCTTTGATTTACACTCGACCGACGGGTAGCCTATCACGTGAATGATTTAAAGTAAAATGGAAGTTATTTCGAAATGACTATCTGGTTAGCTAACCGCACCCTACAAAAATGTGGTGGAACGCGCAACAGGATAATCGAAGCTTATCTATCATGTTAACTTTAACCCGCCGTCAGTTACCAATGATTTAACCGAAGTTGGTGGAGCCGGCCCTAAGTGTTTGAAATCAACATTTCAATTCTCAACAACAGCACGTTTAAACTTATTGGACTATTGCAAGTGCAAAGGCTTAAAAAATTCAAATGTATATTTTTCTAAATAAATTTTTACTCCGCATATTTACTCGGCAAACGCTCCTGACATCCTCCACCATCCATTCCACCCTTAAATCTCTGTATTGCTTCGCTTGGGCTATAGAAATGCTGTCCTACTATTTAGGGAACAGATCCGGTATCACTTACAAAAATATAAACGTTCTGCTTTTGAGACTAAAACTCCTGATTTCAAGCTTAACGTGTAAAATGGTATAATAACCCAGCATGCCGTACTTGATATAGCAATAAAATTACAAATTAATTTTTTGTCAAATTAACTCAAATTCCTATTTTATTGTATTTCAATTTGTTTTGCCATAAATATCAGCATGTAATCGTTAAAATAAACAATTTTAAATTTAATTACGTGATACGCCTGCGCATTACCACTTTTGCAACTTTCCGCGAAAATTCTACTGGGCGTGACAAGCAGTTTTATGAATTTTTTTCGTTCTTAACCATTGGATATACATACGAATATTTTTTCAGGATTTTTTACACTAGAATTTGTAGACTTAGGCACAAAACATCCTTCTTAGAATTTATTTATTTCCATTTTTCAAAGAAAAATCTTGAACTTCCAGCTTGTTTTATAAAATATTGACAGCATATGACGTCACATCTTAGTGGCGAAATTGCGCGACAGTGACTTCAGTTCGAAAAGGGTATACATTTTTATGTTTCAAATAAAAATTTGAAAAAAGGCATTTTCAGTTATACTCGTATTATTAGCGATTTTAGAGTAAATAGTTTCATTTTGAGAAATTAAAAAATTAAGTGGATAACTCTATGGTCGTATTCGATCAGATTATTAAGAAAGCAAGTTCTTAAAAATATCTTACCTACAGGTGCATTCCTGAATTCGTAGTTGAGAACACAGTCGGATTTCTATGCTTCTTGAGGCGTTTGAATCCCAATGTGTTTGAGGAACAGGGTCCCAATTTTTTAAATCCAATACTAACAGAGGTAAGTGCTTCAATTCTGAACTCTAGACTGATAAATGTATACAATGCAGGCTTCACAGTCCATATGGGATAAAAAATAGGGATCAAAGGATACGTTTCGTCACGATCATAGGGTACTTTTTTCCCGCTCAAAGGTGCATAATTGATAAACATACAACATTCATATATGCATATACAATATTACGTTTAAAACCTCAGTAAGTTAAAATCCTTATTGATAATAGGAAAATACATATAATTGAGTCTCAAAAAATATTTCCTTTTAGGATGCTATTTGATAAATAGCGAAAACCGCTACTAAATAATAAGAAAGTCAAATATTTAATAAATATGAAACAGCGATTACTTACAGTTCTTGTACATTTTCTTTTGTGTATAAAATTCATAAAATTATGAAAAATGCATTCAGAAAGCAACCCTTGTAATTGTAATTAAAAGCAATAGAAAGGCTTCCATATTAATTGATTTCAATTGCAAACAAAGTTCGATATTTAACTCAAAGAGCATAAAAGTAAAAAAATCTAAAAACTCCATCACTTACTTTTTTGTATTTAATACTTCGATATGATAACTTAACGCTGATTTGAAATATAAAAACGTTAAATGCAGGGTTTACAGGAATTAGTTGCGATCGCATATATAAAAATAATACTCTGATCCTGCTTTGAGACAGCGCTAATTGGTGCTCCATCTTTCCCTTTCCATATCGTTCATTAAATTTCTGAATTTTACAGTTATGTTGGTAAATTTCCGCAAATTTATTTGATCGAAAAATTAACCATGAAACCCTAACCGATTCCAAGTGACAAACAAAAGTGTTGTGTATTAGATTGTCTATCAACGCGTCGAGAAAAATCTCATTATTTTCCTGTAGATGGGTAAATCGATGTGAAGTGGATTAAAGCTACGGGTAATCCACATTTATTAGAGTTAACCTATGCAAAGGTGTATCAAAATCTATAAAGTATAGACTATATGTTCCATTCTCCATGCAGGATCGAATAATTGTACGCTATTTAAACTACATATATTATATATATATACAGGGTGGACACGGTGGGGCTTACATACATGGCGAGCTTGATGCTACCAGAATTGCACAAGAGCAGGGAAGAAGCCAGTGTACAGGGGTATTTTCATATTTCGCGCCTTTAAAGTTGCGTTCGGATCGACTATTCGGTCAAGCCCGTGCATCTTCGCATCAAGTTTATCATAGTTTCCATGGTTGCGTTCGAAACTTCAAATGGATGCAAGTGTCAAAACATATAGGTTATGTTATGTAGTAATTACAAATAATAAAACTGTTTCATTCATAATAAAGTGAGACCTGTGTACTGAGAAGTAAACGTCAATTATTTTCCGTGCCAATAACATTATGGAATGTCTGCTGAGTGACAAATACTATAAAATAGTAATAATATTCTGCGATTCCAATGGGCGAAGAGTGAATTGTGTTTAACGCTTATTTGCGACCAAAAGGTATGTTATGAATATATAGAATACGTATTAAGTAAAGTAAATAAAATATTACATGCGTAAACTTTAAATTGACATTACCTACATTTACTTACAGCGATTAGGACAAACACGTGAATCCGAACATAACGTCGAAATCATGACAGATCGGCCCGGCTTGTTTATTGTACTTTCGAACATCATTGAAAAATCATTACCTCTAGACCTTATCCCAAGACTGGGGATTGAGCAGCCTAAAGTTAATTCTAATTCAATCTGATGGTATAGGTGTATCAAAAAAATATCTCGAGGTAATTTATCTTGTCTAAATTTTAATTAATAAAGTATTTAGGGATTTTTTTTCTATTTTACAAAATGTTTTCTCTAGATCTCATTCTAAAATTTTGTTTGATCAACCAATAAAATAAATTAGAGACTCGTTGGTGATCGAATTGTATCAGAAATAAATCTAGACAAGATATTTTAGGCTAAAATTGTTATTCCATTTTTTAGAAATTATTCTATTTGCGAAATTGCTATCTCTGGATCTGATTTCCAAACTGGCATTCAATCAGCCTCGAAAATTAATTCTAATTCATTTTGATGGTATAGGTTTATCAAAAATATATCTCGGAAAAATTCAACTTGCCTGAATTTTAATTAATAAAATATTCAGGGATTTTTTTTATTTTAGAAAATGTTTTCTCTAGATCTCATCCTAAAATTTTATTTGATCAACCAATAAAATAAATTAGAGACTCGTTGGTGATAGAATTGTATCAGAAATAAATCTACACATGATATTTCAGGCCAGAAATGTTATTTCAATTTCTTTTTATATTATTCTATTTTCGAAAAATGCTATCTCTGTTCTGATTTTCAAACAGGCATTTGATCAGCCTTTAAAATTCATTCTAATTCATTTTTATGCTGTAGGTGTATCGAAAAGATATCTCGAGGCAATTCAACTTGCCTGAATTTAATTTAATGAAATATTTAGGGATTTTTTTTGTATTTTAGAAAATGTTTTCTCTGGACCTCATCCTAAAATTTGGTTTGATCAACCAGTAAAATAAATTAGAGACTCGTTCGTGATAGAATTGTATCAGAAATTAATCTAGACAAAATATTTTACTCCAGAATTGTTATTCCAATTTTTTTTAGAAATTATTCTATTTTTGAAACATGCTATCTCTTGATCTGATTTCCAAACTGGCATTCAATCAGCCTCGAAAATTAATTCTAATTCATTTTCATGGAATAGCTTTGTCAAAAAGATATCTTGAAGAAATTTAACTTGCCTGAACTTAAATTAATATAATATTTAGGGATTTTTTTTTCTATTTTAGAAAAAGTTTTCTCAGGAACTCATCCTAAAATTTGGTTCAGTCAACCAATAAAATAAATTAGATACTCGTTAGTAATAGAATTGTATTAGAAATAAATTTAGACAAGATATTTTAGGCTAGAATTGTTGTTTCATTTTTTTTAGAAAGGATTCTATATTCGAAATTGCTATCTCTGGATCTTATTTCCAAACTGGCATTCAGTTAGCCTCGAAAATTAATTCTAATTCATTTTGATGGTATAGGTGTACCAAAAAGATATCTCGAAGAAATTTAACATGCCTGAATTTTAATTTATAAAATATTTAGGGATTTTTTTGTATTTTAGAAAATGTTTTCTCTGGACCTCATCCTAAAATTTGGTTTGGCCAACCAATAAAATAAATTAGAAACTTGTTAGTATAGCAGAAATAAATGTAGAAGCGATATTTTGTGCCAGAATTTGTATTCCAATTTTTTCATAAGTTTTGCTATATTTATGTATTTTATCATTTCTAAATATTAAATTCATATATTATTGGTATCTTGTCAGAAAATAAAAATCTTTTAGTGTAATTGAAATTTACTCGAAATGATGTTTTAGTGTATTTCATTGAGTTATCGTTTAAGCTCAAATTATGCCGTTAGAAATGAAGACACCAATTCCGTAAATTGTATTTCAGAATCCCTAAATATTTCATTAATTTAAATTCAGGCAAATTAAATTTCTTCGAGATATCTTTTTGTTACAACTATACCATCAAAATGAATTAGAATTAATTTTCGAGACTGATTGAATGTCCGTTTGGAAATCAGATTCAGATATAAGAATTTCGAAAATAGAATAATTTCTAAAAAAGATGGAATAACAACTCTAGCCTAAATTATCTTGTCTAGATTTATTTCTGATACAATTCTATCACCAACGAGTCTCTAATTTATTTTATTGGTTCACTAAACTAAATTTTAGGATGAGGTCCTGAGAAAACATTTTCGAAAATACAAAGAAATCCCTGAATAGTTTATTAATTAAAATTCAGGCAAGTTAAATTTCTTCGAGTTATCTTTTTGATAAAACTATACCATCAAAATGAATTAGAATTAATTTTCGAGGCTGATTGAATGCCAGTTTGGAAATCAGATCCAGAGATAGCATTTTTCGAAAATAGAATAAGTTATAAAAAAATTGGAATAACAATTCAAGCCTAAAATATCTTTTCTAAATTTGTTTCTGATACAATTCCATAACTAAAAAGTCTCTAGTTTATTTTATTTGTTGAATAAACCAAATTTTAGGATGAGTTTCTGCAAAAACATTTTCTAAAATACAAAAAAATAACTAAATATTTCATTAATTTAAATTCAGGCAAATTAAATTTCTTGGAGATATCTTTTTGATAAAATCATACCATTAAAATGAATTAGATTTAATTTTCGAGGCTGATTGAATGCCAGTTTGGAAATCAGATCGAGAGATAGCATTTTTCCAAAATAGAATCATTTCTGAAAAAAATTAGAATAACAATTCTGGCCTAAAATATCTTGTCTAGATTTATTTCTGATACAATTCTATCACGAACGAGTCTCTAATTTATTTTATTGGTTGACTAAACCAAACTTTATGATGAGGTCCTGAGAAAACATTTTCAAAAATACAAAGAAATCCCTGAATATTTTATTAACTAAAATCCAGGCAAGTTAAATTTCTTCGAGATATCTTTTTGAAAAAACTGTACCATCAAAATAAATTAGAATTAATTTTCGAGACTGATTAAATGCCCGTTTGGATATCAGGTCCAGAGATAGGAATTTCGAAAATAGAATAATTTCTAAAAAAAATGGAATAACAACTCTAGCCTAAATTATCTTGTCCAGATTTATTTCTGATACAATTCTATCACTAACGAGTCTCTCATTTATTCTATTGGTTGACTAAATCAAATTTTAGGAAGAGGTCCAGAGAAAACATTTGCTAAAATATAAAAAAATCACGAAATATTTTATTAATTTAAATTCAGGCAAGTTAAATTTCTTCAAGATATCTTTTTGATGAAGCTATACCATCAAAATGAATGAGAATTAATTTTCGAGGCTGATTGAATGAAAATTTGGAAATCAGATCCAGAGCTAGCATTTCTTCAAATAGAATAATTTCTGAAAAAATTGGAATAACAATTCTGGCCTAAAATATCTTGTCTAGATAAGATAAGATAAATTACCTGAAGATATTTTTTTGATACTTCTCTATGCCATCAGATTGAACTAGAATTAATTTTAGGCTAACCAATCTCCAGTCTTGGGATAAGGTCTAGAGATAACGGTTTTCCAATAATGTTCATTGAAATGAAACAGCTGAAATGCACAAAATCCATCTGAATTTTCTGATGTGTATTTCATCTATGATCGATCTGTGAAAAAAATACAATGGAAATCAGTTATTAATTTCAGGAATAAAGTGTTACTTACGAGGGTGGATTGATAAGTTTCCGGCCTGACCAAGAGATGGCGCCACTAGGCCTACCTTGAGGTGGCGTTCTATAGTACCATCCTTAGATAGC
>NC_046666.1:98215787-98240035 GCF_010883055.1 Belonocnema kinseyi
TTTGTTCTAATGTACAATTCATCGAATGACGTTTTAAAGTATTGCTAAAAGTTTAAAATGAATACCACTTTAAACTTCAAAATATCCTTTTATTAATTTACTGTTTGGTATTCTTTATAAAACACAATGTTTTTAAAAAACTTTTTTTTTTAATTTATGGATTTTTATTAGTTATTTCTTGGTTTCCTATTATTTAATTTACTCTTCAAATGAATTTTTCAATTATTATTATCATCTTAGGGATCGGAAGTACAGCTATGAAGTGCCACTGGCGACTATCGTCTTCCATTTTTAAAGCATTAAGTGACCAAAGGCTGCTCGGAATATGCAGGCCAATGACACAAGAAAGTAAAATTAAAATTTTCTTGAAATATTTATAAAATATTTAATAAAATTTTAGATGCTCAAGAAATATGAAAAATTTACTACATGTTTGCTATTTTTAGGCAGAATAAATCAATTCTGAACTTTTAACATATTTACCAGTACCAATTAAAGACAATTCAAAAATTGCACTTTGATTTGCCAGTCGTCATTTGGTCGATCCATTTCCTAAATATCAGAGTTGTAGGAGGGTTTAGCGATTTCGATAGAACTTGATGAAATTTTTGTGTTGAGTAAGTGAAGTTTATGAATGGTTTTTCAAAATGTGCAAAATTCAATGATTCACAGGATTTTAAATTTTGAGATACAATTTTTTTAAACTTGTGAACGAATTTCTTCCTTAAAAGTGTCCTTTCAATTTTTTAAAAATAAAAATATTATAATTCCTTATAATTTTCTGCATCTGTTCAAAACATAAAAAATTGGTGTAAACTCTTTAACTTTCGAAGATATTAATTTCTGAGCGTAGCTGCGCGGCCTCACTATCCACTCGCAACTGTGGGCGAAATTAAATAGTAAACTTCAAAGTGAATTTTAGAATAGATTATTATTGTTTAAAAATTGTATGCCAATGCATATAACAAACAAATGCTTATTTTGACTCTTCTATCTTTTTATAAACAAATTTCCTACTCTGATTATCTCCTGTATTTAATGCACAAGGGTATGTTGAAGAAATTTCATATGAGTAACGACACGGTATAATCCGTTTTTGAAACCCAAGTGGGAAAATATATTGAATTGCGAGGAGCAGGCAATATAGCTGTTTTAATAATTGAAGCCTTGGCTGAAATAAGTTTGTATCAACACATATTTTGTATGTATGGAGTTCTATGTACATAAGTTTCTTTTAACTGTTCTTCTATTCCGCGGAAGCGCTGCGATCGATAATTCGAAAATTGAATTTGGAAAAAAATGTCAAAATAGTCAAGGTTATACAGAGTGTCCCACAAGAACAGTATTCAATTTTGTGTGGAGGGGTGGTTGTGCACAAAAAATAAGAAAAAAAGTCCCCAACATTTTTTTGGTCCGATGCTTATTCTGGGCACAGCAGAGGGTACAAGTTGTATGTACGTGTGAGCATGTGTGGCGTGCGCACGCCGTCTCAAATATTGCACCTGTCGTTAAAATTTAATAATCTTGTATTGTAATTTTAAAATGTTCTGTTATAATAAAAAATCATTATTAAATCCTCTTAAGTTAAGGTGTGTTCATTGAGTGAATTTTTTAGTCGAAAATCGACGTGAATATAAAGTTTAATTGTTTTGTTTAAAACGAGTTTTCAATTTGATCAAACTCGAGCTCTATCGGACGGTGTGATGGCCATCGCTTCGTCCAGCGCTTCGGTGGGGGAACTGCTTGTTTGAGACGGCGTGCGCACGCCACACATGCTCATACTTAAATACAACTTGTACCGTCTGTTGTACCCAGAATAAGCATCGGACCAAAAAAATTATGGGAACATTTTTTTCTGAATAACCCCCTTACAAAATTAACTACAGCTCTTGCGGAACACCCTGAATACTTCGAAAATGCCCCTGTGAAGTCTAGCATGGGACTTTTGAATGAAAGTAAAAAAAGAAAATTAAATTTATTAAAATTGCAAAGAGGAAATAATAAAAGGGCTAGAGAAGCTGGAGCAAAACGTCCAGTACCGGTAACATCATATATAATATTAAAAAATAGTAAAATAAATAAATGAATGAAAAAAAATTATTAAAAATTGTACTAAAAAATACTGTTTAAATTGTTTTATAGTAAAATAAAAATAAAACTCTGAATTACAATTACATGAATAATTAAGTGTTTTTCTTACCTTTTAATGAAAATACGATCAATTATATTTGTATATTTTACAATATGTGTAGGACCCAGTTTGTAAATGATATAATATACATCTCCAATATATAGGGAAAGGGAGAGCTGAGAATTCCAAACCTTTCGAAATTATCATTTAAAGTTTCACCGATGACAGTGTTCATAGGTTGAATTCTCAACTCTCACTTCGACGAGCCTTGTTTTTCTCCGTCACTCTATTTTTGTTTTTCTCTTTGACCGTGAAACTCCTCTTGTTAAACTCGCCCGATGTTCCGATTGGTTCGCGCACCCGTAAGTACTGCGCACCAATCACAATATTAAAATATAGATATGGATATAATATTTGTATTGTTATTATATTATTATTTTTTTATTATTATTATCATATTATAAACAAAGAAATAGAGTAACGAACTTCATTACCAGCGGAAGATTACCTCTCGGACCCGACTGACCGGGAAGGTATCAGATCTAATCTAATTATTTTTATTAATTGAAATGTGCTGAATTCAATTTTGAAATTTTTGTCGACACTCTTAAGCGAATGTAATTTTCTATTCTTATCCTTCAAAAATTCTAAATTAGATTACGATATGTACACTTACGAGGTTAATTGAGATAGATACGGAGGAAATGAAAGTAAATAACCTCGACTATTTTGACATTTCATTCCGAATTCAATTTTTAAATTTTCAACTAGAGCGCTTCCGCGGAATAGAGAAACAGTTGAAAGAAAAACTCATATATCTCCTATCGAAATATGTAGGTCAATTAAATATAAACTTAAGTTTCTTCATAAATTTTTATTGTATAAACATTTTCACAAAGTACAAAATAATTATTTTTCTGAATACATTCCACTAACATCAATGCCTTTTGTCCATCGGATTAGTAGCTTCTAAATTTCAGTATCCTAGAACCAAGGTTAAAAATGTTGAAGGTGTCACAACGCTGACCTCCCAACGCCTCTTTTGGTGCTACAAACAAATAGTACAAGGCAGTCATCCTTTACCGTCTTCATGTCGTGAAGCAAATCAACGAGTAGACCTTCGTTGTAATCCCAAAAAATCGTTGCGAGCACCCATTCTTCACTCCCCAGGCGCAGCTCTTCATGGACCGCCATGAATGTGGCATGCTTTGTACGTTTCCATGCCCCTGTATACATTTTTTGTACGACGCAAACACTTGAGTCATTGAAACTGTTTCAGTAACAAACTGCTGTTTCAACCTATGCAAAATTTCATTGCGCCACAGCTACTGCGACTTCTTTGGCATTTATCGTCCAAGCTACTAAACGAAAGGAAAATGAGAGGCCTACGTAGTGCGTGCAAGTTTAAAATAACTCCGCTTCAGACTCTAATTGGTCCTAAGTCGATACGATCGCTTATGTGACAGTGCGGAAGAGATTTCGGTTTATATTTGACCTACCCAAGTATAATTAACTATATAGTTTAGATTCTACTCTTCACTTAAATCCATTATTTACAGGGAAACTAACTATTTACAGAGAAGATTTATTCTCTTTTGAAATAATAAAACGGGTCCACATGTTTCAAGTATGCCAAAGTAAATCCAGAGAGAAACATCTGTTAAAAGAACATGGAATGGGAAAATAACAGCTGAACCAAAGTGCAAAACCTTAGGTCGTACCGAGTGAGTTGTCAATTCTGAGTCCACTCCAGAGAATGCCATACATTTTGAATTAATCAAAATTAAAACAAACTTCTCATTAAGAAGAAAATGTACAAGCATATGTACAAGGTTTATCAGAGAGATTAAAACATGCTATGAAAAAATTCAACATTAATGTATATTTTAAAAACAATCACAAATTGGAAAATTGTTTTATAAATAAGAAAGATTATGAAAAAATTGAAAATTTCTCAAACGTAGTTCATTTAATATAATGCGAAGGTTGCAAAAAGTTTATATTGGTGAAACAGGTAGAAGGTTAAAAACAAGAATAGCCGAACATAAAAGAGATTGCAGGATTGGCAATTTGAACACAGGTTTGTCACAACACTCGTGGAATTTTGATCACCTTTTTGATTTTTACTTTGATAATATAAAGATTTTAGCTAAAGAAAACACTTACAAACTGTTCCATTAATTTAAAAACATAAATACTTAATGTAACTAAACATTACCATAATATAACAAATTGAATAGTAAATTTCTAAAATACCTTGGCGCGCTATGTTCGCTAAAGTGGAATTAGGTCCTCTGTAGTGAAAACTGTACTAAATATTTAACATAACCCAAGTTTAGTTTCCTGTCACCATCACCTGCTTGTCCGTCGTGTGACTATCATTGGTTCGCTCAAGTGTTTTAAAATGTAACCTTAATTATTGGGAGCCTCTTTTCTTTTTATGTTGAGGTTTTTCCCAATTACAAAATTATGTGTTTCAGAAATTATTTCAAGCCGTCTCACTTTTATTCATCGAACTACAATTTTTTATGTGCAAAAGTCGTATATAAGGTAAATTGACTTTTCTTTTCATAATATAATTTTCTCTACGCCAATGTTAATTTTTTAAATCAGCTAATTTTTATAATAATTTTGTATCAGGTATTGTCTGAGAATGACCGACAGATTAGGTCGAAACGTCGCAAGGTGTAGAAGAATTTTTATATTTTGATTAAATTGTTAACTCGGATTTCCTTGTCTTTTTATTTACAAACTTGATCGTAAGACCGAAGAAAAAATTGAACTAATGTTTATATTGAAGTTAAATTTTGAATTAAAATAAAAGATGTTCAAAATTTCTAAGCCAACATGGGGTCTGCAATATTGGACTCAATCATATATTTCATTTCAAACTAAATGAACTTTTTTCGATATAAAAAAATAAAAAATTATTAGAATAATAATAATGAGAAAAGTTGGTCAATGCACAAAATTGATCGGCTAATTATTAGCGAGAAAGACAAATGTCTTACAATACAGAATTCTAATTATCTTTACTCATATTCGTAGTTACTTCATTCAAGAAATTACAATTTAAAACGTTTATCTCAATTCACGAAAATGAATTACATTTAAATGAGCGAGATAAGAAACCTGGTTTCTCGTATTAATTCACTCCTTTCTATCTTACCAGAATCTCATTATAAAAACACCTAAACGCAAAGAGCATTACTTTCGGGTGCTCTAGGATGAAAACGCAGTTCCTCTAGGAAAGCGAGGTAAAACTGCTGACGCACAGTGGGTTGGAATAGAGAAAAGCTGGCCCAAAGTAGAGAATGTTCATAAAATGGGCCCAATTTTCTTAGTCGGTTGTTTTAGGGGTCGCTGATGACGAATCCGAAGTCAAAAAAAAAAAAACAGATCCAATATGGTGGACGACTATGCTAAATAAACATTGGTTTTCTGTCATTTTTTGTGTAAGGGGGTTTCCGAAGTCGCTGATTATGAATCCAAAGTCAAAATTAAAAAAAAATTAAATGGCGGATCCAATATGACGGACGACTATGCTAAATAAATATTGGATTTTTGTCAAAATTGGTGTAAGGGGGTTTTTGAAGTCACTAATTATGAATTCGAATTCAACAATGTTTAAAATGGCAGATGTAATAAGGCGGACAACTATTCTAAATAAATAGTGGACTTTTAAATTTTATTTAAGAGGGTTTTCGAAGTTGCTGATTACCAATCTGAAATTAAAATTTTTAAAAACTAAATGGCGGATCCAACATGGTGGACTAATGTGCTAAATAAATATTGAATTTTTTAAAAATTTATGTAAGGGGATTTTCCAAGTGGCTGATTATGAATCCGAAGTCAAAATTTTAAAAACAAAATGGTGGATATAACATGGTGGACGAATGTGCTAAATAAACTTTAGATTTTTTTCAAAATTATTGTGAGGGGGCTTTCGAAATCGCAGATTACGAATCCAACGTAAAAAATATAGAAAAATATGTTAATATTATTACTTAAATAATTTTTTTAATATTGGAGTATTCAGAAATAAAAGGAGTGATATTAAACGTTTTTATTACAAGAAAATTATGTGTTTATTTCAATAAAGTATACATTTCCATGCATCGTTATCTGTTGAATCGTCTGTAGGAAAATCTCTTGATTCAACTGGCGGATAGGTAAAGCATTTTTCATCTATTTCAATACTTGACGGAATTAAAAAACCTACTGTTTCTAATAACAACGATTAAAATTTTTTCACGGAAGATCACGCATGCTAAAAAGATATTGGTCAGGCATTAACATCAATCTTACAAAAATGTCTTCCATATTTTTTTCTCGGGAACATTTCCGTGCAAAATCTTCTCTGAACCTCTTAATAAACTTATTAGAAGCTTCATGAGCATCATCAGACATTTGCCCTATAGGTAGCAATGACGAGTTTATTATTTATGCGCCATGGAGTAACACCTTGTATACTGAAGTTTGCATGTAAATTCACGGATACAATTATACAAAATTGCGAGCTATCTGTATGAATAAACCTGGAATTTAGCAATATTGATTTCATGGCCACTCGAAAGTGCCTGCAAAATATCATGGAAACGTTCGATCAAATTTACATGCTAGCTTCCAAATCCAGGCTTTGGCTGATCTACTGTAAGACATAATTGCTAACGGAAACATTGTTGGATATTTTTCTTTCGGACTACTGTCCTTTTTTTTTCTTCGGCATCACGCGTTTGCCATTTTTTTACATCTTAGTTTATACGCTACCTTCCAAAAACACTCAAAGAATCTAATCCACGCATGAAGAGTTGACAAACTGAACTGGAAAACATTTGCAGCCACTTCTTTTTGTAACAGTACGTTGTATTTCTTTTCCGCCTAATACTATTTGAAAAGAGACAAGATTACTTTCTTGTTGTTTAATATCATCTACTTCTTTAAGGGTGTCCGCAGTATTTTCATGCAAGAACTTAATCCTAATAGGACTACAAAATCTAGGCGATGATGTTCTTGGATTTTTTCATAAAATAATTTTCTTATGTGTTACTTCGTCTTCGGATACCAACTGTAACGACACGTAAGAACTAAAGAACATATTCGCATCGTATTTGCTTTCAGCATCACCAGTAAACTTTTCTTTTAGCTAATAATATTCTTTCTGCTGTGTGATTTAACAAAGCCTGCAACTTTACTTCAGCAATATATTCCGATACGGTGATCTATGTTTTAGGTGGATAACATTAATTCATAACAATAATTAATAAACAAGACTAAATCAGTTGAGAATACAACACGATAACAGAAAAACTCAATTAATACAATTGTTGATTTTATATAGGTGCAATCACTGATAACTTTCATGGGAAATCTGAAAACTTCTTTAGCTCAAAATGGTCTTACATTTAGTAATATTTGAAAAGCAGAACTTAGCAAAGAAAGAACGAGAATCCTAAGATAAGGGACTTCTGCAGTATTCAAAAGGTTACATTGTCGGCTAAGCGGTGTATCTTAATCGTGGCAAGGGTGAGAGTTTGCTGAACATTGTGAATGTGGGTGTAGCTTGCCCAGAAGCACTATAAGTGAGGAGCGTATGCGTAAGAAAGAGATACTTTTGGAAGATTAACAAGTTATCTTGTCGGCTGAGCGATTTATCTTAAGCCTCATAGGTGGGAGATTTTGCTAGACCTTGTATATGCGGATAAACTTAGGCCCAGAAGCACTAAAATTTAAGAGATGATGCGTAACGACTAAGTATTTTTACATTATATAAGAAAAGATTCACCAAATATAAACAGTAAAATAGCTTAGAGAAGTATTCAGTAAATTAAGCAAAATTGCATAATATTGTTACGATTCAACAAAGGAAACGAATCTTTGGTACTTAGTTCAGGACCTTTGGTTATTATATGAGAATGCTCAGAAATCGATACGGATCGAAGGCCGAGAGAATACTGACCACAACGAAGGGCGCAACTGAAGAGATTCCGAGGGAGAAGAAGAGAGCGATATGGCGAGTAAACCGGACGCACTGATAAAATGTAACGTAGTTACAAGAGACTTCTTCACAGTTAAGAACTTCGGGAAAAGTCTGGCTGTTTCCTTTTATGTCTATAACGAGAGCCAAGGGACTATTCTGTAGAGATTCTGAAGTTTGATTCCATTGGTAAATGGTTTGGTAGCGTTGCAAGCATTCTTTGCACCATTTGGTCCAGAAGCTATCCAGCATCTGTCTCAGGAGCTGCTATCGAGAGAGACTGGATACTTTTATGCTTTATAATGATGATTTAGGAATAACAGTTATTGTACCTCCGATCAGGAAGGACACTGGTGTAAGAATTCCGAGGTCGGCTGGGTCCTCAGTAAGAGGACAAAGAGGACTGGAATTAAGCACAGCTTCAATTTGCGACACCAAGGTGTTCATCTCTTCATAAATAAAAAGATTGTCTCCGATCACTCGTCGGAGATGAAGCTTAACTGATTTTACTCCAGCCTCCCATTTTCCTCCAAAGTGAGGAGAAGTTGCTGAGCAGGCACAGATGTCACGTCTTCCGGTGAAACTTTTGTAGGCTACCATAAAGGCGTCTGTTGTGTAGTCGGTGACTAATTCTAGATGGATCGCTGATGTCGAATGGCAAACGAATAAAGCTATGTAATCCTTGTAAGTGCGAGCTTCCCGCCCTTTCCAAGTTTTGATCATAAGATATCCAGTATAATCAAAGCCAGAGTGGAGAAATGGACGTGAAGGCGTGATGCGATTAGCAGTTAATCGTCCCCTAAGCTGTTAAGCTCGCTTTTTTTGATATCTCACGCACCTGATGCATTTCCAGATGAATGAGCTAACTTTAGCGCGTCCGCCAAGAATCCTAAAGTCATTTCCGATGAGTGACAAGGTATCCTGAGTTTTTTCCTAAGAAGGAGAATGAATCTCTTGCAAAGAACTTTGATCCGCAGGAGTCGAGTCAAGCGCGAGTATTTGTCGAGTAGACCCCAATAGGTACTAGGCAGACTTGTAACAGCAGTTGCTTTGATTGGACGTTCTTCAAAATGTTCCTCAACAGATGGTGCTTCGAACTTGTTGGGTCATGATGAAGATGGTTCCCTTAGCCAGTCCGGAGCAGTATACCAGATATGATGTTGAGAAAATTGAGTCGGAGTTAATCCTCGAGTAGCACAATCCGAAGGGTTTTCTTTACCTGGTATGTAATGTCATTTTGCTATGAAAAGATTTTCTTGAATAAAACACACACGATTGTGAACGACCTCTTTCCACCGACATGGGTGATCGTTGATCCAGGTGTAGACGATGGAAGAATCTGTCCAAAGGTGAATTTGAACTTCATTAGCATTTAAAACTCGTACAGTGTGATGAACCAGTTTCTTGAGGAGGACAGCTGCTGACAATTCGAATCGAGGAATGGTCAGCCTCTTCAATGGAGCCATCTTGGTCTTAGAGCAGAAAAGTGTCGTTTAAACTTTATACTCTTGATCGATGGGGCGTATGAAGAGAGCATCAGCCATAGCTTGTTGAGATGCGTCACAAAAACCATGAATCTCAAAGGAATTCCATGATGACACTAACCATCGGGAAAATGATGTCATCTTAAGATCTGGAAGTTTGTAAATAAACGTGATCCATTTTTTCAGGCTGCAGAGCAGGTAAAGGGTCATCCCAATCAAGTTTGAGAGACCAGAGTTGGATTCCAACTCATTCCCAGATCGTGGCCAAGCATAAGCGATTTATCTGTTCAACCGTATTCTGGACTTGTTCAATGGAATCAGCTCCTCCGAAGACATCATCCACGTATCTGCCTTTACTTAAAGGGGATGTAGCGACTGGAAACTTGGAGCCTTCATCTTCCACTAGCTGCTGCATGGTACGAAGGGCAACATACGGGGCACATGCAAAGCAATATCTTACTGTAGTCAGCTGGTATGAGTGCATTTCTTGAAGTTCATTTATTCAAACGATTCTCTGAAGATCCCAGTCATCCGGATGCACCTTAATTTGCCGGTACATTTTTTTAATGTCTAAAGAGAAGAAATAATGAAACTGGCGAAACCAGATCAAGACATCGATAAGTTCAGTCTGAAGTTTGATTCCTGTATGTAGAATGTCATTGAGTGAGGTACCATTGGAAGTGACTTTTGAAACATTGAACATTACTCGGGACTTTATTGTCAGACTGCTGGGGTGAAGCACTCCGTGATGAAAAAGGTAGAAGACTCGACTTGGTTTAGGACTTCCAACTGGAACTTGCTTCATGTGATTCAAAGTTTCATACTCACTTAAAAAATCTGAATAGGCTTTCTGAGGAAATGACTCAGCTTGAAGTTTCTTTGATAACCTTGAGGACATTTTTAAAGAAGTCGATTTCAAGTCACGAAGCTGATCAGTAGATTTCTTAAATGGTAGTCTGACGATGTAGCGACCTGTATCATCTCAAGAGTGTGTAGTTCTTAAATGGTCCTCACACTTTGGACCTTCAGATGACAAAGAATTTCCTCCTGAAGTTGGAATTTCATCCAGTTTCCAGCATTTCTGGCGAAGTTCATTGACTTCTCCTTCAATGAAGACGTGGTATCGTTGGAATTCAGAGAATGATGATCAAAACGTTGCTAGATCAAGCAGTACCTATCCAAAAATGCTAGCTTAAGCAGTTGGAGTGTTGGTAGGACCTTTTCGAAGACCTTCTTCGATAATTTTACCATAATAGTCAGCTCCAATGATCATGTCAATCTGTATAGACGACTTGAAGTCAGGATCTGCCATCTGAATGATTTCCAGATGATAAATTGGCCACGTTCTAAATGTGGCAAATTTACTTTTCCACGTATAGTACAGGGAAAAACTGCTGTAAATTTTGTGAGAAGGTGAGCGGTGATCACGCACACTGCAGCGGGCTCGAAATAGGGTTTCAACTTAACTGAAATTAGACCACGTGTTCATCCAGCTTTTACTGCTCCGATTCCTTTCAACTGTAGCAATTTTGATAGTCTTGGCGAGCGAAGAAGTTGAGATAGTCTCTCCGAGAGAAAAGGTATTTGAGAACCTGGATCTATGAATGCTCTAACTTTCATTTGCTCACACTTGTCTGAAATGGCGACGATTTGAACTATAGCCAGAAGTTTCTGAAACGTTGATGAGGTTTTGATGTATGGCAGCATAGTTAGTTTGAATTTGTGGAGTTGACGTCGATGAATAAGACTGGTCGGATTCTCCTGCTTTATGAATTGTGGAATGGTGTCTTTTGCCACATGTATTGCAACTTCTCGTAGACGGACAGGCTGATGATCGATGCTGACCGAGACAGTTGTAGCACAGATTGTTCTTTTGAAGAATTTGCAGTCTCGTCATCAAAAATTCATTGAGTTATTTCCATGTTGGAGGCTCTTTGAACGATCCCAGGCGATGCTCCCAATCCTTGACTGACTCTGAATCCAACTGTTAAACCGCAATGAAGACTAGGATGTCATCCCACATATGTATTGGCTGCTCAAGCGTCTCCAAGGTTCGATAAATTTGCGTGATAGTTGTATATCGACTTTTCAATTCAACTGCTGATTCCTTAGTCATTCATTCAATTATTAATAAAGACTGTAGTGCTGAATTATAAAGGAGCCGTTTATTTTCATAAGAGAAAAGTAAAGCAACCCATGATTTTTATAAATTATCAGTGCTCAATGCGGTGTTCTTCAGCAGATGAGCGACAGGTCTCTTCAAACTTTTTTTTAGATAATGTAACTTCCAGATGGATGGAAGGTGATCTCATTCTGTTACATTAAATGCATTCAAGTAAAAAGCTCATATTCTCGAGCGCTTCGAGATAGGCTTCGTGCGTTGCTTTGTGTAGCTTTTCCTAGATGTCGGATATTTCTATAAGACTTTGCTTTTCCTATGTTTCCAATTGTCTCATCGCGATCCTGATGGCATCATGATTCAGTGAGAACTTGGATCATGATTCCTTGAGAGTATCGCGGCGAGTTTCAACTTGGTATGATGAAGAAACGTTCGCAATCCCGACACTCATTAAGTTGTCTGTTGCACTCGCGATAAACTCTATATGAAAGATTTGCTCATCGATAAGGTTTTCCATGTGACTCACTCATCTTGAAACCGTTCACCAAATCCGGCTCGAAGGACCAAAAAATGGTTAATCTCACTTAGGAATAGACACATTATACTGGCACTGCTAAACGAAATTTTTAACACTCTTTTTCACATTTAAATATTCTTTTATTGGTAAAAACAATAATTCATAAACAACACTAAATCAGTTGAGAACATAACACGATAACAGAAAAACTCAATTATTACAATTGTTGATTTTATATAAGTGTAATCACTGATAACTTTGATGGTAAATCTGAAAACTTCTCTATCTCAAAATTGTATTACATTTAATAATATTTGAATAGCAGAACTTAGTAAAGAAAGAATGAGAATCCTAAGAAAAGGGACTTCTAAAGGATTCAAAAGGTTAACTTGCCGGCTGAGCGGTGTATGTTAAGCCTGGCAATGGTGAGAGTTTGCTGAACCTTGTGAATGCGGGTGTAGCTTGTCCAGAAGCTTTACAAGTCAGGAGCGTACGTTTAACAAAGAAAGACTTCTAGAAGATTCACAAGGTACCTTGTCGGCTGAGTGGTTCATCTTAAGCCTGACAAGGGGGAGCTTTTGCTGGAACTTGTGAATGCGGGTGAACTTTGGTCCAGAAGCACTAACATTCAGGAGAGTATGTGTATCGACTAAGTATTTCTAGATTAAATAAGAGATTCACCAAATCTAAACAGTAAATTAGCTTAGAGAAGTATTCAGTAATTTAAAAAAATCTCATAATATTGCTACGATACAATAAAGAGAACGAATCTTTGGGACTTTGTGCACGATCTTTGGTTTACGATAAGATAATGCTCAGAAATGGATATGAATCGAAGGCCGAGGGAATACTGACCTACAGCGAAGGGCGCAACTGGGTCGAGAGAGGGTTCCAACATTTTCCCAAAGACATTGAGTGACAGGGCACAAAAAAGAGATAGATATGAAGAGAGGCTGAGGGAGAAGAAGAGAGTGAGATGGCGAGTAAATGTAACGCAGTAACAAAATGCAACGTAATAAGAGACTACTACGTAGTTAAGAACTTCGAGAAAAATCTGGCCGTTTCCTTTCCCCTTCATGTCTCTAGCGCTAAATCTAATTGATATTGCTAAGTCTAATTCTAAAACATTCAGCTCGCCCTTAGAAACACATGTTAAATTTTATTCAAAATTCAAGAGCACAAATGTAAAAATTGGAAAACAGAGTATATAAAAGAAACTGCTTTTAAAAAGTGACGCCAAAGTTAGCCTATTCTTTGGACCTCCCTAGCGAACTGGGAAAAAATATGTTACAAGTATCAAATTACTCGGCATTGAAAACCAAAATGAGCATGGCTTTTGTTTTTCAAAAATTTCAAAATATTGCCCCTATTTATGGGTTGTAAAGGCCCCAAAAAAATTAAAAATAGAAAATACGTGATTTTATTTTGTACGATTTCTTTTATAGAAAAAGGACAATGAAAAATGATTTTATAATTAGTGGTATTCCTTATTTTGGGGGGTGGGGGGGTTCTTCTCAACACCTGCATAGAGGCAATTTTTTGAAATTTGAAAAAAAGGAAAATCGATGCTCACTTTGGTTTACAATTACGAGTAATTAGATACCTGTAACTTATGTTTATACTATTTCCTTAGGTCGCTAGCGAGGTCCAAAAAATAGGATAAGAAACAGCCTATTCTGGCTTCACTTTTTATGAATCTGTATCACTGTCACCTTTCGAGCATATTTCCTCTTTGGGGAAATATAATTTTGATCCTCTTTCCAATCATGCGATGCTAAGACTTCCTCATGAAATAAATCAACCAACTACCTTCAATTACTTTTCTCTCATAAAATAAATGATCAGATTTTGTGTTTTCAGTGATGTCAAATATTCTCTCAGATTGTGTATTAATGCCCAAAAGGGTAACGCACAACTCCTTCCAGTTCGATCATTCTTCGGGGAGATGGTTGAGGTCCCCTCAACCCCACCTTTTTATAAAATAATTTATGGATTACGTCTCACTGCCGCGTTCAGTACAGGTACGCGAAGTCTCATCGTGTTAGTGCTGTTAATATTTGTAATTTTGAAAAACTAAATAAATAAAATGGAAAGTGACGATGAAAATCTTATCTATAAGTCTAAAAAAAATATGGAGCTGAATACGAAAAGTTCATGCAGTAGAGGAAAGAGAAAAATCTGATCTCATGTTCGGGGAATGTATTGTTACTTTACTTTGAAGAGGAATTTAAAAATTTTAAATCTGTAACTGTTTTGTAACATTACTCGATAGTAAGGTCTAATCTAAATCCCGATTAAATTTTTTAACTGTTACTAAGGTTGTTTGAATGGGGTGGACAAAAATTGGGATACCTATGAGTTACTCGAAACTTACCAACGGCCGACGATAATTCGGTTTTGAGGTATTAAAAATGCACTTTGAAAATTCTCTAGACCCTGAAAGGCGTTTCACGATGGTATGTGCGCTTGCTATCTGGTTTGTAGAAAAAAATCCGGTAACCGATAAAAAATAAGAGTAAAATGGTGTAATAATGACGTGAATTGAGTTGGAATCCGACTACTAGCTGTTGGGGCTGTTTGCTCAGCTGTAATTGATCGTACTACCACCTGAATAAAGTGATTACTTAATTCGATGTCTGCTGTGAATAATTCATATGCTATATCTCGATATCTAAGAATAATGAATCTTTGCGAATAAGGACGATGATTTTTAAAAGTCTGCAAAGATTGTAGTTCTCAATGTCTCTATCAAAAGTTTTATGGGGCACACAGTCCGAAAATGGACAGTTTTCGAGTTATAGAGGGTTAAACATCCAACCCTTTTAAGAAACATTACCATATATCTCAAAAACTGCAGCTCTGTGAAAAAATATTCCTATGAAAGTCAATAAAGACAATCAGACAATAAAGACAAGATATGAAGAGGAAATTAATATAGAACCCATAAAGGCAAGAAATGAGAATGACTTAGTCAACAGTCAGCCAATGAAGGCTAGTCATGTGGCCTGTTAATGAAACGTAAGCCCTGTAAAAGTGGCTGCCGAATTAAACCTTCATAATTTAAATGATGCGGACATGATCTTACGTTTTCCGGAATGTAAACATTGCATAAAATAAAAACATTTACTTCGCATTCGACTGATAATCTTTGTGTATTATCAGCGGAATTGCAGAGAAGGCAAGTGTTACTTGTAGTCTGCGTTAAGACATTCAGTCTTAAACATGTGGGATCCTCCTCCATAGCAGCGATTTCGTTACAAATCGATCGATTGCAATTAGAGCATATCTTTGTCAGATGTGTAACTTATAATCTCCGTCGATTCGAGTCATGAAACGAGGAGCAAATCGTCCATCACAAACAGAACACCGTAAAAGATTTCTAAATGCCATTGTGGTTAAAGAATGCAAGTACTTAATTAAGAATTGCTTTAGTAAACACACTCTGCTAACACTATAAAAAAAATTAGATTGACTATACAATGTAGCGGATCTAACGTTTACACATCCATGAAGTAACATAGTTCAAAGGGAAAATAAAACAGGATAACAAAATCAGATGTAGCAATCTGCCTCGCAGTATCGTGAATGTATACCCAGAAAGCAATCGCCAATTAAAAGAAACAAAAGGACAGCCAAAACAAGTGTACCACACTGGCCCCCTGTAACGGGAAAATGTACTCAGAAACAAATCACCCGTCCTTTGTGAACACAAAATGACTCGCACAAAAATGATAGCAGAGCTCCTCAACTTATTGTTCTTATGATTATAAAAGTACTAATGGGGCTTATCACACCTGCGCGCTGCGCGCGCCAACACCCATTTTATATTACTTTGTTCTTTGCTTTCTTTTTGGAGGGGGGAGGTCAAGAAGGACGTGTCTTGAAAACATCCTTCTCATGATTTTCCTTCATTGGCTGGCTATTGACTAAATCATTTTCATTTCTTGCCTTTATGGGTTCTATATTGATTTCCTCTTTATATATTGTCTTTATTGGCTAAATATTAGCAATAAATGACAAGTTCACATTGAATTACCTGTGTTTTAAGGCCATGACTTTCTTTGCATCTCCCCGTTAGAGCCCAATAACATTCATAAGAACATTTTTTTCGCAGAGCTGCAGTTTTCGAGATATTTGGTAATGTTTCTTAAAAGGGTTGGATGTTTAACCCTCTGTAACTCGAAAACTGTCCATTTTCGGACTTTGTGCCCCATAACACCTTTGATAGAGACATTGAGAACTACAATTTTACGAAGTTTAATCAAAATCGACCGAAAGCCATTTCATGTACATCTGCTGCGGGGTCCTTTACATTTCTTCCTTAAGATATTCAAATAATAACTTTCTCTCTAGCAATAGCAAATTTTTGTGAGGCTTTTGAGTGTGCCTTTCGGAGGGTGTTTTATATTTTGGGAATTCATCATTTTATTATTTGCCACAATTTTCCTATGCCGAGACCAAGTAAGATAAGACAATAAACAATTAAAAAAAGAAAAACACAAGTTGCATTTTTTATTTTAATTTAAAATTCCCGCCATGACAGATACGACTTTTACTAAAAGTCCATTTTTGTTAGTACGATCAAGTACGGCTGAGCTATCAGCTCCAACAGGCATTAGTCGGCTTCCAGCTCAATTCATGTCGTCGCTACATCACTTTACTCTTATTTTTTAGCAGTTAACGAAAGGTGTTCGAAAAACCAGACAGTAAGCGCACATGCCGCCACCAGGAAACAACTTTCGGGGTCACGAAAATTTTCAAAGTTGTTTTCTAAAACTTCAAAACCGAATTATTGTCGGCCGTTGGCAAGTTTAGAGGATTACATAGATTTCAACATTTTTGTACAAGCCGTTGGAACAGCCTTAATCAAATTAATTAATTAATTAATAAGCCTTAATCGAGTTACGTTATGTTAATTCCGTATTTATTTATTTTTATTATTTAAACATCCAATCTAAGCAGGTATCTTATGTAAATTTAAACTTTAATATTAAAAAATTACATATATGTGACGGGATGCCGAAGAAAGGGGACTAACTCTAAAAAATCTAAATTGAGGTTTTTACGCCTTTAGATAGTGTTTGAGTTTCTCTTTTAAATGAAACCACCAAAAAAAATACCCGAGCCTTATTATTGCTAATAATTTAGTTGTTTAATATCCGAAAAATTGGGCTTTCGCTCGAGATTTCGTGAAACGCCTCCCACCACTCACCACTAAATCTCTGCGTCCCATCTATACCCCGTCCGTGAAACGCGGCAGGGGCGCCGATATGTGCGTGAGAATGCAGTGGTAAGTAAAGAGAGAAAATTTCGTGAGTCTTCCCTCTCTCCAAAATTGGTTTCTATATTTGCCTTTCACAATTTGTTTCTTTTTTTGCGGGGGGGGGGCACAACCCTGAACCCCCGGGCGAGGCCTCCCCTGCACCCCTACCGCCTCACACCTAACCTCAAAATCTAAGAGTTACATTTTCTTGCGTATACTTATGATTCATTCTACAAGCTAGAAAAAATGGTACCAATGGTGCCATTGTTTAAAACAACCCACTGCAATAGAGCTGTGTACTAGTTCTATTGTCGATTTGAATTTTTTCATTGCACTCTGAGATGATTCGATCTATTATTATAAATGATCTCATTATAGATTTTTTATTATAAAAAAGATACTAAATCTTAAAATTAGGGTACTTTCTGAACCTAATGTGAATATTGGGTACAATAGGGGATATATGGTCCGTTCTGTGAGGCCTGGTAATACGTGTACACTGGAGCCGCGTTTATATCCGTTCTCAATTATATCCTTCTGCGCTTATATCCCTGCTATAGCTCTGATTTATATCCACTCCCCATCCATCACCTCGCAGTACCACGTGACAAACAAGACAATTAGCCCGCGGCCCGGAAAATTGCCCTCTGCTGAGGACCAGTCGTGGGATCCCTCCCAGAAGGATATAAGTGAATGTTTACTTTCTGCGATAGCGGATATAAACGCGGTTCCAGTGAATAAGTTTTTAAAAATAACATTCTTTAATGTTAGATGATAGCACTGATGGAGTCACCAAATCGTTTATACAATCCACACCTGCGCGCAAGATTAGCTGAAGGTCTAGAGGCTTTATTACCATTAAATGATGATCAAACTGGGCAGAATATACCTTCGATTGGATCCTTTCATAGAATGCAACTATTTATTTGCCATCCACATAGACATCAGGTGCTTTAAAAATTTATATATTTTTTAAACAAGAAAATCCTAATGTGTGGAAAACGTTCCATTTTTGATCAAATTAACAATTTTAGATGATTAAAATTAAATTATTTTAGATTGTCGCGAACTTGCTTAAAGTTTTTGTGAGCATTGAAGTGACAGGACAAAGTGTACAATTTGAACAGAAATTTAATTACCGTCGCCCCATGTATGTCGTTATGGCTTATTTGTGGAAATTAGAAGAGCATCGCAGAAATTTCTTGTGAGTTGTAGAAGTCTACAAAAACAATGATAATTATTTATCGTTGCTTTACTTTATTAAAATAAATATTTCATGTGTATAGGAATTTAGCTAAAGAGGCCGAAGCTAACATGGAAGCAGTTCAACCCCCGTTGTTCCTACGTTTTATTAACTTATTAATGAATGATGCTGTTTTTCTTTTGGACGAGGCACTTTCAAATATGGCACATTTAAAGCAAATAATTGAAGCGAGGCAAGCTATTCACGTCATATTTTTTTAAAACATTTGCATTTTCTTTTATTACTGTCAGCTTTGGTAAAAGACTAGTAAACATTAAGCAAACTAAAATACGGGAATATTATTTTCTTGTGCAGGGAAAATGGAGATTGGAATGAGCTGCCTCAAAATGAGCGAGAACAACAGGCAGGATATCTTCAACACATTGGAATGATTGCGCGATTTGACAATATTTTAGGCAGAGAAACCATACAAACTTTGAAAATGCTCACAACCGAAATAAAGTCGATATTCTGCCATCCGACAATGGTGGATCGCATAGCTTCAATGTTAAATTACTTACTTATAAAATTAGTAGGGCCCAACAAGAAAAATCTTAAGGTTTGTAATGGTATATTTTACATTTGTGCAAAATAACCTAAAGGAAGGTAAAGTCTAAGAGATATTTCAAGTCAAGTTCACTCCATAACCTCGCTGCTCATCTATAAAAATCACTTTTTTAAACAAGTAATTTTTGTCAGGTAAAAGACCAGACAGACTACGACTTTAACCCAGCCAATCTCGTGCTGAGTATCTGCAACATTTACATAAATCTTAGTAAAAGTGAGGCTTTCACACTGGCCGTTTCTCAGGATGGACGGTCTTATAGTCCAGAGCTATTCCAACTGGCTGAAAAGGTTTTAGGTAAGTCAACCAAATCAAGCACGCAAAACACATAATACTTACGTAAAAAATAAGAAAAATCACAATTAAGTTTACTCATTGTTTTTTAAATTCTAGATTATTAAGGGTAATTTTTTAAATTTTAGCCCCCCCCCCCTTTGTAACGATATTTCTAAAGTGAGTGAACATAACTTTAAAATGAGCATAAGATTTCGCTGACCCTCACACCCCCATAGAAGCCCTAAATAATTTAATAATATAATTTAATAATGTCTCAACTTCTTAGAGTTTCCAGTTCTTAAAATTGGAATTTCCGTAAATAATGTCCAATCGAATTGATTCTAAATTTTTCACTTTCATATATTATATGTTATCACGAAATTTCAAAGCAGTTTTCCTTTTTCAGTTAGAATAGGAGGAGTTGGTATAATAACCGATTTATATACGTTTGCTCAACAAGTTGAAATCGCTGCACGTCAAAAAAGAGAAGAGGATGAAATTTTGGAAGGCGTCCCTGACGAGTTTTTAGACCCAATTATGTCTACAGTTATGAATGATCCCGTTATATTACCTTCTTCAAAAATTACGGTTGATCGTCAAACCATAGCCAGGTAAATTTATATTTAAGAAATTTAAAAAAGTAAAATAATGTGAATGAAACTGGTTTAAGTAATTCATTAAACTATTTCCATATTTAAAAATGTATTTACCAATTTCGCAGACACTTGTTGAGTGATCAAACAGATCCATTTAATCGTTCGCCACTCACAATGGACATGTTGTGCTGCGATGTAGACCTTCGAAATAAGATTGAATCATGGATATCCCAAAAGAAGCAAGAAAGGTGTTCAACTAGTGCCAATGATAATACATGCATGGATTTTGAAAGTCGTTGACTAAAAGAACTTTATTTTTTCTATTCAATTTATCAAACCAATTATCATATTTGGACAACAAACTCTTAAATTTTGTTTAGATTCCTAAGAATTTCGAATCTACATTTAAATATTCGACGTTAAAGCTTTTTACATAAACAATAATATCCAAAATATTATGCTCTATTTTATACGTATTAAGTTTAACCTGTGATTATTAGTAAACCTAGAGACAAAAAATAAAGATATCATATGGTTAAAAAAAAACCCGGTGAAATCCCAGTAACGCTTCAGCTGCAACCACGTCTCACGACTGTCAAATAGATGGTTCTAGTGTGCGATGAACTCAATACGACGATCTGCCAAAGGTCTCGTACACCCTAAGGATACTGAATGACCCTAGGAAACCGCCTTCTGCATTTTACCCGCAAGTGTATTAGCATTCCGTTGACTTGCAGGGATGCTTTTCATACTATGAACTATTGATTCCGTCGATCGATATTTTCGTTGAACCGAGCGGAGAGTGAAATTTGACAGTGGGTTGACGTCTCAGAAAACCTAACTGGCAATATCATTAAAATAAGAGAAGAAGAAAAAAAGATTTGTTTCTGCCTATTAATGTTTGTGAAGTACATTTGTTCATAGAATTTTTGTATACAAGTGATTAATAACATTTAGTCTTAAACTTTGTTGGCCACGTATCAGGCAAAGAATAAAAGCAATAAAATTTAGGTGAGGAATATACTTAACAAAAATTCTTATGTGGATTATTTCTTAATAGAATCTGCTTGTAATACTTAGCTTTGAAAGCTAACATTTTTTTCTTCTTTCCTATATCGTTTTGAATCCGATTGATTTAGAGTATAAAAACAATTTTGTCTAAGAGATAAAATATGAAATGCAAAAATTAAACACTTCCCTTTTTGCAATAACATAAAAATTAAATAAACAAAACAAAAATAAAAAATTCACTCTCAACGCTTTCTAGAAAATGTTGCCGTCAAGGTCGTTGATAAAAAAAAGGCGAAATGGGTCTTTGATTCCTTCTGCCTCTTTAAATTACAATATCAATTGGCATTATCCAGCGCTAATACAAAAGACATAGCGTGTGTCGTTCCTACACCGACGAAACTGTTGAACAACGAAAACTTGACGAAACACTGAAACAACGGCATGGAAGAATGACAGATTGGCATTCATTTACAAACCAGGGAAGCAGTGTCACTTCTGCAAAAGATTTCCGGCAAAGAATCCAGGGTTCACCCAAGAAAGAGATAAGGACAGTGGTTCAGATGCTTACAGGGCACAGCAACCTGAACTATCATGTACACAAAATAGGGTATAATCCTATGACAGAGCGGAGGAAATGCGGCGGGGATGATGTTACACCCCTTAATGTCTTATAGCAGTGCCTATTTTATGGAACAAAAGGAAAACATACCACGATCAGTGATTGAAATAGTACGCTTCGGCAGGAGGTCTTCAGTCATTTACTGTCCATTAAACAACGTTCTGTAACTGCTCCGCAACGAAGGGGTAACATTGTTATATCTGGTTATAGAACCAATGTTAATGTTCAGTGACTTGCTTGTTCTATAACATGAAGGTAACAATGTTTAGTAACTTTTTTACCAAGGGAAGATATTACCACTTCCATAAAAAATGTAACAATTCTGTAAGAGTGAGGTGTAATGGTTATAGAAGGTGAATGTTACAGTTGATCTGTAACTTGGTTAAACGCATAAACTACAATAATATTATTACAGTGTTACTGAAGTGATTACCATTTTTTGAAATAACTTTAATTGTTGATAAATAATATTGTTGATATTGTTGATTCAAGAATAACATTCAATATTTAAAACGAACTCTATTAAATCCATCTATTCATAAAATTTATAAAGCGCAAAAATATAAATTTATTCCTCGTTAGGCCTGGCTTTTCAAGGAAAAAGCGTGGCTGAAATTTTGTCGACAAGATTCAAGGGACTCATTAGCTCAGTTGGCTAAAGCGTGCGCCGCATTAGATGTATAGGCTTAGGTGAAGGTTGTTCATGTTTAGTTCGAATTCGAACCAATCCGAATCATTCCGGAATCTGTATCCGAACCTATCTGAGTTAATTCGAACAAATCCGAAATCTGATTCATTCGGATTTTAAATTTAATTTATATAAATCCGAGTTCATATTGATTCGGATTCATTTGGATTAAAAGTTTGGTTCGGATTGTATGTTCGGATTGAAATGATTTTTCACAGATTTGGATCGAACAAAATGTACATCTTTCTTCCGATTAGTCTGAGTGAACTCGGGTAGGTTCGGATACAGATTACGGAATGATTCGGATTAGTTCGAAAGCAATTCCTATCCGATACTTTCGACAGAGATATGGTTATGTTTGTAAGTGACCGTACAGGCAATTGTGTAATTTGAAAAATAAATTAAGTGCAGTGATAATAAATGTATAAAACCATTTTTTTGTGCAAATTTATCCTTTTATTACCGTTTCGTCAGTGGCGTATAAAATATATGTAACATGTAATTGTTATAACATGGTTACGTGCGTGTTATAAAACTTATAACACAGAATTACAGTGAGTTACAGGTGGCTCACCAGTTATGTAACTTGTTACAATCTGTTATATAACAGATACATAACTATTATGTAACCATGTTTGTTGTGTGAGAGCGGGTAGCTAATAAGGTTGTGACACAATAGGCTTTATAGCTTAAGCGCCAGGGGGGCTCTATCGGGGTTACCCGCTCGCTTTTAAGGTGCTTCCTTAGGCTTGAAAAATAATCCATGCATTTACAAATGACAGGATTTTTTCAAAATTCTGAATATTTTGATCTCATATTTTAACCACATAATCTTAGTGAGTAAATACAATCTCTCAAAGAGGGATTTTTCGAAAAATGGTCTGGTTCTTGTTTTATAGCAATTAATTGAAAATTTGATACATTTTGTGCGCCTGGGATGTAGAAAACGGCCACCATGAGTGTACCCAGAGTGAAAGAAATTTAGGGCAGATCATTTTCAAATGAAACTAGATTGTTATTTTTTCGACGATACTTAAAAAATCGTAAAAACCGAGGATCGAGCTCGGTATTTGATTTGAGTGCCTGTCATGCCTCACTCAACCTTCCCCTTGTTAGATATAAAAGCCGCTTGAGACAAATAAAAAATCATTAAAATATTAAGGAATTTAATTTCAATATTCTGAATTAGATGCATTAGATAACGACGAGACGATTAAAAAAAGAAAGAAGAAAATCGGTTAATCCGTTCAATTTCTGTTGAGAGTTTTCGTACTTATCCTCTCTTCTCAGATTTTACGAAAAAAATATGGAAGAAAAATGTTGCGTATTCTTGAATCAGCAAAGTGCGGAATTGCAAGTTATTTCATTTTCAAGATTACACTTGAAGGCTATGCAATTCACAGCATTTTCTTCAGAAATTCCTTTTCCGTAATTTTCAACCGAAAACTCGAAATTCATAATGTATCTCTTTTTTTTCTTGAATCTTTGATACAAATACAGCCGCTTGCTTCACAATGAATATGCCGAAGAGATTAATTAATATCAACTGAAGGGATGAACCTCAAAACATGAATTTTCAACAAAACAGTCTTCTTTATTCATAATGTGTCCTCTAAGGGTTTACATGACTTCCATTCCTTACAATCTTTCCTTTTAAATATATATATTTTTTACAATCTTATCCTTTCTATATATACAATTATTTACAACTATTTACATAAAGTCTTATATCTAGTTCCTTATTTCTATTTCCTGCGAT
>NC_046666.1:98240135-98244693 GCF_010883055.1 Belonocnema kinseyi
CACGCTTCTAATCTAAGCGACTTCCGTTTCCTTTTTCTTTCACTTTTTTATACCCCCATTTACCTTTTTCACGTGCATTCTTTCATTCTACCTCATTCGCTCGTCTAGCACCCTCCAACTCCTTCATCCATTCTTCTCCTAAACCATCTTCCCCTAGAATCTTAATCACATTTTCTTGCCAGCTTCCTTTATCTTCCATTCCTCTCCTACATCCTTCCCATACATGCTCCCATGTTTCCTCCTCCCATTCACATATTCTACACATTCCGTTCTCTTCTTTTTCCCAGTACATCCCCTCCCTTACCTCGTTTCATAGTTTAAATCTTGCTATTCTGGTCCACCTTCTCACTCCCTATCCCTTTTCTAAATACTTTGGCATTCCTTCCTTTTTTATCATCTTATGTCATTTATTGTATTTTGATTCCTCAATCGCCCACATCTATCTGTTAATTGTCTGTCCCTCTCCCTTTTTTCCAATTCTTCATATTTTACTCCAGTCCCGTCTTCTATTTCTCTATCATTAAAGAACTCCCTCCTTTCTTCTTCCCACCTCGTTAATTCGATCGCCCTCCCTCTCCTCTCTTCTACCTCCATCAAACACTTTCTCGCCAACTCCCCTCCCTTTTCCTCCCTCAGCTTTGTCTCAAATTTCCATGCCCTCTTACCCGCTCTAATACTTAACTTATCTCAATTCTAATCCTTGAAAATGGAATTGTTCTGAAAGAATGTTTTTGAAATAAAACGGATGTCTAAATGGAAAATATTAAAAATTTCAGAAATGAACAATATTTAAAATGTAAGTTGGACTGTTAGAAATTCCACAATTTCAATGTTAATTGAAAAGTTCAAAGTTATAAATAGGGAAACTTTTATAATTTAATGCTTACCGTGAAACTTCAGAATTCTAAATAGAAACTATTAAAAAATGAGGAAATTATTTCATTTTGACATATCAACTTCTTGAATTGAGCTTTCAAGGTCAAACTTGTTTGAAAATTTGTCGAATACAAAATTTTCCATTAAAAAATATATACTTTAAATTTCGAACGTTTGTGTTTTTTATTTGTTAATATTAGACAATTTTCTCTAATCAATGTTTACGGTGAATCATAATTTTTTTACTTTCATAAAAATGCATAATGTAATTAATTTTTTATTAAAAATGGATCTTCTTGGTTACGAAATTCTTTTTCGTTGAATATATTCATCTTTTTATTTGAAAATTCAATTATTTGGTTGAATGTTGAACTCTTGTTAAAATAAATTCGGTTTTGTGAAGATTCATCTTTTTGGCTTAAAAATATATAAAATTGATAGGAAATAAAAATGTTGGGTAGAAAGTAAACTTTTACTTGGTAGAAAATTTACTTTTTTATGAAAATAATATAATTTTATGGTTGAAAATTCAACCCTTTTGAAGATAATTTGCCTTTTTTATTCATAGTTTTTACAATTTTGTTGAAAAAGTATATATTTGGGTGCACATTCGTGTTTTTTTAAAATGAAAATTAATCTTCTTTACAAAAAATTGTACTATTCCATTTTCGGTTGAAAATTTATTCTTTTTTTTTTAGTATAGAAACTTGCACTATTTGTTTTAAAATTTGTCATTTTTGTAATAAACAAACCGTCTTGGTTAACATATAATATTTTTGGTAGAATATTCAACTATTTGATTGAATATTAGACTGTTTTGTTAAAAATTCATATTTTGAGCGTCATCCCTTGTTTGACATAAAATAGTGCATCAATCCTGAGCAACAGCACATTCATTATGAAGCAAGCAGCTGTATTTGAAACAAAGATTCAAGAAAAAAGAGAGATACATTATGAATTTCGAGTTTTTGGTTGGAAATTATGGAAAAGGAATTTCTGAAGAAAAGGCTGCGAATTGCATACCCTTCAAGTGTAATCTTGAAAACGAAATAACTTGTAATTCCACATTTTGCCGATTCAAGAATACGCAGCATCTTTCTTCCATATTTTTTGTCGTTGAATCTTAGAAGAGAGGATAAGTTACGAAAGCTCTTAACATAAATTGAACGGATTAACCGATTTTCTTCTATCTTTTTTAACCGTCTCCTTTAATCATCTCTCCTTTATATTTGAATTATTTTTTATTTCTCTTAAGCTGCTCTTATCTCTAACAATGGGAAGATTGAGTGCGGCATGACAGGCACTCAATCAAATCCGAAGCTCGATCCTTGGTGTTACGATATTTTAAGTATCGTCGAAAAAATAACACTCTAGTTTCATTCGAAAATGATCTGCTCTAAATTTCTTTCACAATGGGTACGCTCATGGTGGTCGTTTGTTACTTCCCAGGCGTACAAAATGCAACAAATTTTCAATTAATTGCAACAAAACAAGAACCAGACCATTTTTATAAAAATCCCTCTTTGATGGATTGTATTTACCCACTAAGATTATGCGGTTAAAATATGAGATCAAAATGTTTGTGCTCTGCCAAGATGTCACTGATTTCATTTCTGTATTTTGATTCGAATAAATAAAATGTCGTTAAAAGTTACATTTCAGGTGTCATGTATTTCTACATTTATTGGAGAAATAATGCAGAATTGTACAAATTTATGCAAAAAAATGATACAGGAAATAGTATTTATACATTTTTCGTCTTAAATTTGTATAATTTTGAATTAATTCGTTTATTTTCTCTAATTTTAATTCATGCAACACATTCAAATAATATACGCACATACGTGTACGAACAGATAGATCCACTTTAGTTTTCGAACTCCTTGTAGATGCGCTAGTGTCGCTATAAGTGGTCAAACGCACCCATGAGAGTCGACGAAGCCTGATACGATCTTCGCTGCTATCAAAAATGATAGGATTGTTCGAACTATTAGACCCCTGTGGCATGAAATGTACGATCAACACGGCTCAAAGAAAGGGGTAACAGTATATCGGAAGAACCTGCTTATCGATAGATGTGTTTGTAAAGATGCAGCATCCTAGTAGTGCGACCTATCGATGGCCTGGATTATTTACCGGAATGCTTTCGATTCGACCTCCCATAGACTTATCGCCTGTCTTCTGGAAAGCTTAAAGGTCCGACCGCACATCGTGAGGTTCATCAAGAGATTGATGTTACTTTGGAAAACCAGATTTACTATCTGAACTGGAAAACATCGTATGACAACTCACCACGTCACTTTGCAGAGAGGTATCATTCAGGGCGACACCATGAGCCCACTCTCCTTTTGCCGCACATTATTGCCACTATCTCTCGCACTTTGTCATTCCGAAGGGTGCTTTTGCGGCAAACCTGAAAATCGAAAGAATAAGGTCACTCATGTATTTTACATGGATAATCTTAAAATTTATGATAAGAATAAAAATAAGCCTAGCTCCAGGTATTATAGAGGAATACTCTCAAGAGATTGGAATGGAGCTTGAAATAGAAAAATGCGCCATGATTTATTTGAAGCGAGGAAAACTGAATGGAATCCCCAAAGACCCTGAGATCGTCGACAGAAGCGCTATACGACACCTTGGGACGGGACAAACCTATACACCCGGTAAGACGACTTGCATTAAAAAGTATTGGAAAATTGCATGTATCCAGTGATAACGTGAGAAATATTGAATAATTCTGGATTCCCTTTTTGTCCAGTCGTTTTGATTCTCCACAGCAGTAGAGGTTACATTTAAATTGCATCCCTTTCTCTACCCAGCCGGAAGAGATGTTTGTATCTGATTCGGTGAGTATCCTTTATAGATGTCACATCCTGAATGCGGCTCTGTGGCACGCTCAGGTATGTATAAGTCTCTCCAGCGCGAAGGTGTCGTGTAGCGCTTCTATCGACGAGCTCAGGGTCTTCAGGGATGCCATTAGGATTTCCTCGCTTTAAATAAACCTTGCCGCATTTGTCTCACCCAAATTCTATTCCTATTTCCTTAGTATATCGTTCGGCAATCCCTAGAGCTAGATGCAGTTGCTCTTTGTTTTTAGCATAGATCTTAAGATCGTCCATGCAAAATACATGATTGGCCTTGTAATTTCGATCTGCAGGTTTGCCGAAAAAGTACCCGTCGGAATGGCGAAGTGCTAGAGATAGTGGCAATAATGTGTGGCAAAAGAACAGTGGGCTCATGGTGTCGCCCTAAAAGACACCTCTCCGAAAGGTGACCTTATTAGTTGTCACACGATTTTTTCCAGATGAGATAGTGAATCTGGTTTTCCTGCGATCCTGCGCATTCTGTTGTTTTTAACCGCACTTACTACAACTATGTTTGGTGTTATAATTGTTGTTTCCACGAGAAGCTAGGGGAAGGGGTTCTTCCATCCTTGTAGAGCCCCACATGCAAGGATAAGGCTCTGAGTGGTCGCCCGATATCCCAGAGTCGACGTTCTAAACACCTCGCCCAGGTGTCATTCAGCTTTAAGCACGGTTTTCACACCTCCGCTTGGGGGTTAATTCCTTCGGGACCATCCCTGGACAATTGTCCGCAACTGCCTATTCATTTTTGTAACCATATTCAGCAGAAACCCTTGGTACAGTGACCTTCTATCCGCAACCCGAGGACGCGTTAA
>NC_046666.1:98244793-98254705 GCF_010883055.1 Belonocnema kinseyi
ACACAGTAAGGGCAAGATTATTGTAGTCATAGGGTTGTTATATGTATAATAAATAGCACTATTTTGCAACCCGAAATACACTGGAGTTCGGAAAAAGATATTTGCGCAAGAGCCATTTTGGAATTCTCGCATTTTATTGGACGGCCGCCGTGATGAATTGACAAAGGTGCAGTGATACGGTGGACCAAGTTGTAAACGAAATTTGAATTCCCGTATTTAACGTTGTTCATTGTTAAGCAATTAAAAAAACAATGAGAGGAAAATTAAATTTGTTAAATGCTGCGGATGTATGAACTGAGAATTTAATTAACTCATTTGGAGACGATCTCTTATATTTTCACGATGAAAATGATCTTGTTTTGTTTGCAAGGTTATGGTTCATAACAGTTTTCAATGACAGTACAAAACAAATCATGTGTCGTGTAGCTTGTTTTGATAGTTTCCAAGTGCTTATTTAAAGAGAAAATATTCCAGAAAAGTGCACAAATTACGAATCAGTCGTAATTGTTCAGTATTTTCTCGACGAAATCGAAAGTTGGAAAATTTACAAAAAATCGGAAGCTTTTTATATTCTTATGAAAGAAAATGTGAAGCCCACAATAATGCTTTTCGACGTTCCAAATCTTCGTCTGCCAGAAATGAACTTGAAGATGTCAGATAAGTAGATTTTTCTTGTTCTAAGGATCTACTAGTTGGAATTTGCTCTCCGAATAACATTTTTTTCAGAATCATTTAGAAAAAAGTGTCAATGCAAAAGGGACAATGCACGTGCAGGATGTTTATCGGAACTATTCGGGAATATCCTATATAAAAAATTGACACTAAATAATTTTTCGGAGCACCTAGGGTGCATATTTGTAGGGGCGAAGGCAAAAATTGTTCTACGATGTTTACAGGACAACTTCATGACTCATGTGGCCATTGGAAGCCCCCTATTTAACGCAATTTTTGCTGACTAATTTTATTTCCGTGATTTATTTTGATAGAATTTTAGTAGATGCAATAACATTTCAGTCGATTTTAAAGAATTTATTCAAGAGAAGTGAGATATTTCGTCGAGTTTGAAAGATTTCAAGAGATTTGAAATTAGATTTGGAATCCAACTCTAATTTCTATTAGTTTATCCTCAATTGTTTTTAATTCCCTATTGCAAATACCTTTATAGGTCACTAATAGGATTCTGTATGAGGATCCTCTAAGTGACCTATGCAGGACCCTATATAGGGTCGCTTTTACTTTAGGGTGAGTTCTACTTTATCTATAGTCACAGGGCATATGATTGTGTTTATTAGGTTACATTCCGATTTTTCCCACCAGTGTATTTCTCTTCGGGTACTTAACCATGGATTGGCTGCCTGCCTGCCTTCCGAGCTCCGTTCACCCTAGAAAGACGGAGAGTGCACGTTTATACATATGTATAGCGCCTATGATAGAAAGCAACATGTAAACAAGAACGGACAGGCATGAACAGGTAGCTCAAAGATTTTGTCCATTTTATCTGTGATCATAAAAAGTTAGTAATAATTTTAGAAATACTGGTAACTAATATCTCGTGCAGTGCATCTCTTGACGGACTAAGTCTGGTAAGTTCATCTACTTTATCTCAATTTAGAAAAACCAATTCAGAAACAAATTAAAAACGAAATTCACTCCCTTCCAACTTTTTAAACTGAAATTGTTAAGTTAAATCGGTTTTTACGCTACAATCCCTCAATAAATCTTTTAGGATTAATACTTGTCAAATTGTGGTTTATATTTTGAAAAATGTAAACAAAATGGAATAATGTAAATTGTTAGGTTCAAAATTGAAAATTTAGCATTCCCGAAAATTTTACAGATTCACAATTATTAAACAAATCATTTGCTTTCAATTTTAAAACTGTAAGTTTTTAGTGTCGTCTAATTATAAATATACGAATGATCAATTATTTGAAAATTGTGAATAATTCACAAAGTTCCTCAAAATTTCTTCCTAACTCAGTAAAAATGTTAAAAATAAATAATGTCCATCTTCCAGTCAAAAAAATAATAACTAAAGCATTGCACACATTGCGCTTAAGAAAAATGTTGACGATATAGAATTTTCAACTCTTGAAATCCATTAGAAATCAGGGAAACGTGAGTAGCTGCCAGGGAAAGTATAATTTCGTATGTTAATAATATTTTGAAAGCACGTCTTTATAGCTAAAATACATTTAAAATTTTTTTATTTACCATAGACCCTTTAAAATTAAACACATTATTAATTAAAAATTCCCGCGCACATTATTGTAACGTTATTTGCTTTTAAAATTCTTTTCTCGCAGGGAAAAGTCAGGGAAATTAAAAAACCGCGTCTTGTGGCCACATTAACAATATAATATAGTGATTGGTCTGTCAATTTGACAGTAAATTGATGAAGTATATGTTTTGAAATATTTTTTCTTTTTCTTATCATATTGAAGTTCTTTACTTTTTCGTTCTTCTACCTCTTGATGCTATAAAAGATTATTTTTGACTCTCGATGTAGCTACGGGTCGAATACCGAGTGTCACGAGCTACAGCTCAACCCAGTGGGCACTCTTGGCTTAAAGTTATCCTAAAGACGTTTTTTTGCGAACGTCTTTAGGCTTTTACAAAAATACATCATGAGGTCGTAATAAAGACGTTCTAATCTAGTCCCATAATGTATGTCTCAAAGACGTTATCAGAACGGCTTCAGAATGCCTTTAAACGGTTTTATGTCTGGAATTTCGTCGTCTTAAGGATGTCTCTAAAGGATATCCAGGGAGCAATGTCGTGAGCATGTCCCTAGGACATCTTTGAAGCGTCTAGTATAAGATTATCATTATTGAAAATCAACCCAACCTCAAAGTATTTCTAAATTTTTCTCTCACAAGACTTGAATGCTTAGATGCTCTAAAATATTACAAAAAACTGATTGAGACTTAACTTTTGAGATTCATTTTTTTAAAGTTCAACTTAGAAATATTTCGACTATAAGATTTTTCTAAGTTTTATTGTGAAAATGTGAACGGAACCAAAAACATCATCTAGAGTAAGCCCAGACTATTCTAAAAGTGGAAAAACTGTTTTATTATAAATTTGTAAATTACACGGAGATATCATAAAGTCATAAAAAAGAAACCGTGAAAAGATCCTATGTGATTTCTGTTTAAAGTTTGAGTTCAATGCGCATAGGAGTTCCACTAGGTCACGTGTAAAATATAAAATAATACAACTCTAAAATCGGTAAAGTGGTCTTTTTTAGAACAATTATGAGTCCCTTACTAGGATTACCTGAAAAACTATAATATGCAGGATACATTACGATTTAAATTAGGAAATTCTGCTAAATTAAAAGAATCAAATTTCATTAACAAAGTACTTCTGAGGACTTTCCTACCGATAGAAATCTCAGAGTATATGCTAAAGATTCTCAAGGCTCTGAGAAGCTCTGAGAAATTCTCCGCAGGCACTCAGATATATTTAAATGTCCAGGTAGCTCGTTTCAATGTTTTAAAGGCTTTAAACTGTCCTTTCCGAAATAGAAATAAAAATACGATCATAAATAACAAGCAGAGAGGCTGAAATGGAAATAAGAATTCGATCATAAATAACAAGCAGAGAGGCTATATCAATAGAGTAGCCGACACTCAGGGGTCCTTTGTTAAGCCTTCGGATTAAAGTTTAGAGAAAGATTTTTTAATTTCATGATTAACAGCCTGAAACATAATAATTCGGAATCTACGGGTTTCGACGATTACAGATATCTTCTTTTTTTTGTAAATGTTTAAAATTGGAATTAATACAACGTTTATTAACACAAAGTGTTCATAATTTGAAGAAAAATTTAAAAAAGGAGAGCGACGGCCAACTACTGTAAATAACTCTGCCCGCCCGGTACTTGACGAATACCGTGGATAGTTTTTTTTCGTTAGCACGAAAACTTTCAAAAGAATTGACTAATTGGATTTCCTTTGAGAAATTCGTTTACTATCTCAAAATGAAGGTCAAGTTTGTTAGAGAGCCATTTTTGATACAAATTCAAAAAGTGAGCGTATTTTGAACATTTTTTAGACTACTTTTTCGAAATCCAATAATTTTCTGTGCGGATATTGATAAAAATATTTTTTTCTGACTCAGGGAATATTAAAACGTGGAGATTAGATGAAAACCGACTATGTCCAATTTTACACAAAACCAATACAATAATCTTGTCATCCCCATTTAAAGTTCGTTTAGGTACATCGTCATCCTTTATAACATTTTGAGGACGACCGTAGGTTGTTAACAGGCGTTATACGTTATATATATTTTCAAACTTTTTACCGTTGCAAAAAAAATATTGCGATTATTCTGTGACCTTCTATATGGAATTTTAACGTAGAATCCGAATTTCAACAACTTAAAAGTTTATTTTGCTGTTTTTTCTAGTTTTTTAAAAAAGGAAGCGAATAGGGACCCAATGGGGTCTTTGCGGGTACTTTGTAGAGGCTCCATTTGGTCCGCTAGGGAAATGAAACAGTTTCCTGCATGGGATCCTTTAAGGAATCCTAAATGATTCCTTGGGTGAGGGTATGGGCTCCTTCTTCCTACGTTAGAATCCATATAAGAATCTGTACAGGTTCCTACTACTAGGTAATCGCATATTCAAAAATAACTACTGCGCAGATGTATCTGCTATAGGAAACTAATGCACAACACTTCCGCTTTATCATCTGTCCTATATAGGTCACTAATAGGATTCTATATAGTATCCTCTGTAGGAACAGGGTGGCGATTCTGCGGCCAAATTTAAATTCCCGGTTTTTCTCAGTCAAGTTTTTCAATTTCCCCGGTCAACTTAAACTTAAAATATTCAAATTTGCCGTAAATTCGTGACGTTTATTGTGAACATCCTGTAACACACCAGAACAAAAATTACAAAATGTTTTTCTTATAATTAAAAAAAAATTCTTTCGCTGATAAAGTATATATATATATATATATATATCAATGTACAAAATCAGACTCAAGGAACGTTACATTCTTCAAATCATATAATTTTTTTTACACAATAAAAGAAAGCGGTCATATCTCGTGGTTTTCACGATAAAATTGTTCAATTTTCTAAATTATAAGTCAAGGGAATCAAATGATTGTTGCACGTGAACAAATAAGTTTCTTCAATTTCAAATAATTTGGTATCACCATTTGTTTCTTATTGTAATAAATTATTGTAATGAAAGCATAAAGAATAAGTACTTTTAAACAAAAAAAATGAGAACTTAATTAGAGTAAAAGCAGATAATTTAAAAAATATAATATTTCTTCTTTCTAGTCTAAGTCAGAAGATTCAGCTCTTCCTTGATCAATGCTGCCTGTGCTGTAGCTTCTTTCACGATTTTCTGTTTTTTAACTTGAAGTTGTAAAATATCCTGTCTTTTCCGTTTACGTTCATTTTCTTGTTCCAATTCTCTTTCACTCGCTGTCTCCTTAGACATCTTTAATTCAATATAACGAGAATGAGCGTTACGCGCAGCATAAATCAAATCTCTTGTTATTGGCAACGATTTGACACCCCCAGTAACTTTGTCACTGTCATGCACAACTCATAAGCCTATAAGGCTTCCTTCTCTTTTGTTTTCAACCAAACAATCTTCATTAACGGAGAATCCTCTTTTGGCTGCGGTATTACCATGCCATAAGATAAAAATCAATTTTAATACCCGGTGACAAGCGTTGAATTCAGAAAAATTAAGAATTTGTATTCCTACGAATACGCGATTTTTCCTCCGTCTAAAAATCCCCGAACGGGAACAGAAAAAGTGCAAATCCTATTCCTCGCAATCGACTTATCTAGGCAAATGTGTGAATTTAAATAATTTTAACTCTAGAGAGGTAGAGTTGAATTGGTGAGAATTAAAATGTGAGAATTTACATTCAGCATGAAGGAATTAAAACTACTTATTACAAATATTTTGTGAACTTATTAGAAGGAATTAAATAAAATCAAAATATGACCACTTTTGAGGAATAAAAAATATCTCTGTGAGATGCGTTACCAGTACAATTAGAAGGAATTAAATATATTGAAAACACGTTCTCTTTGGGAAAATAGAAAACTGTGTGGCGGTCGCTAATAGAATAATCTTCACTTTTGCGCTGAAATCTGAAAATATTAATTTTTCTCTATTCTACGCTTATTACCGGGTAATGATGATAAATCTGTGCATTCTTTTCGTAATCTGATATAAGCTTCATCCAAAAATGATCGAATCGGGATGCCTTTCGATCAAAAGCTTTCAAAGCTTTAATGGTTCCAGGTAGTTGCATAAATCTTTGTATTCAATCTTAATTCTGTCTACTGCTGATCCTAGACTTCAATTATTGTCTATGCTCAGGATGTCTAAGCAGGATGTTAGGCGGCTTCTATCCACTGAAACACTCTCCAAAATTACGGTAGGATCAAAATAAGAAATATATTTGATCAATTTGTACTTCACAAGACTTCGATCCATGAGTTTTTGTGTCATATAAATATAGCACTGAAGAGGGTAAGTTTTAAAATTCTTAATTCGTTCAGGTTCAACTCCCTTCTTGATAAGAGTATCTGGAGTGCCCTTTGTTGCAAAACCCATATCCACATCACGAACAGAGAGAAGATTTTCAGGCTCAGTTACGTCAACATCTTTCACGGAAGTAGCTTTTTCATATCTTTAGTTTTTATAAATCGTTCCATAATCGTAGTCATTAAACGTGTGAGGTCTCCATACAAGAATGGTGCCAGAGGAGCATCAGATTGAAACTCTCTAAGAAATGTTTCCACTAAAGACGCAGTAGAGATAAAGAACTCCAGTTTAGCTTAAAAGAATTTGTCTTTTACCAAATCAGATACAACTTTGAAAATGTGATGATTATTGTTGAGAGGATTTTTCTTGCCATGTTCCTCAACATTCTTTGCCCAAACACGCAAGTCTGGCAACATCACAGAAGCCCTTTTGGCTACCTTGTCATTCTCCTCCCATCTAATTTCGCAAAATTTATGCGGAAATATATCAGATTTTGTTTCTTCTGAATAATGCCCACGGCGGGATAAAACAATTTTAAAAGTACATATAAGCAACTTAGAAATACGTTATACGATTTATATTTTTTTAAACTTTTTACCGTTGCAAAAAAACTATTGCGATTATTCCGTGACCTTTTATAGGGAATGTTAACGTTGAATCCGAATTTCAACAATTTAAAAGTTGATTTTGCTGTTTTTTCGAGTTTTTTAAAAAGGAACCGTATGGGGACAGAATGGGGTCTTTCAGGTACTTTGTAGAGGCTCCATTCGGTTCGCCAGTGTTTCTACAGGTGGCACTTATCCTTCCTGCCGTTCCTTCCTCGCCTAGTTTCCCTGTACCTTATTTCTTACTATCTGTTCCCTTTCTTCATCCCAATCCCACCATACTCCGTCTATCTGTATTCTCCCATACTTAACCCATGTTCTCTTTTCCTTTTTTCTTTCCTCTTTCGCTATTTTCCTTAATTTATACTGCATCTTCCTTTCTACCCACGTCACATCATCCTCTATTCTCTCTGGACTTCCATATAATAACCTCTTCTTTGTCATCACATCCCTCTTATGTTCCCATTTCTTTAGTTTCACCAGTACCATTATCTCCCCTCTTCGCTCTTCACTTCCTAAATTTTGCATTTCTTCTATCTCTACCTTAGCATCAATCCTTTTTAGCACTTCGTCCACCCCTTCCTTCCGTCCACCCCTTCCTTATTCCGACTCTCGCCCACACCACAATCCCGGTAAGAGCTTTCAAATTTCTTTATCCTACCTTGTATCTCATCTACCTTTTTATTATTATCTTCTTCCAACTTCTCTAGTTTTTGTTCCAATGACTGCATCCTCTTTTGTAACTTTTCCTTGATTTCTTCTCATATTTTTATTTCTTTCTTAACTTCAGCCATTTCCCGCCTAATTTCCTTCTATAATTACTCTCCCCTTTTCTCCTGCTTTTCTTCATAAATCCCCATTACCTCTATCATTACTTCTCGAATTTCCTATTCCTTTTGATAAAAGTCTCAATTGAACCTACGCTATTTGCTCTTAATTTCTGCTTTTCTATAGTTTTCTTATACTTCCTCCTTCTCTTCCTTTGCTTGATCTCCTCTTTCCGCGTACTGAACACTTCCTGCTCTAAATCTGTTTCTTCCACGGAGATACTCGCTCCGCTAGCCATGAATCGAATTCAAACTCTCCCGCCTTCTATGCTTCCTTGCCTCTATCTACCGTCGCGATCTGGTACCTGTCTCGCCTTTCTTTGTCGCTACCCAACCCTGCTACTACCAACCCCATCAACACAGTCCTCCCACCCTGTCACAATTCTCTAAGCGACCTAACCTTACCTTCCACTCAAATCTGTCTCGATCCTCCAAAATATCTAGCTCCCCTTTTCAATCTCACAATCCCTCAATTAATCGCTTACATCCATACCCTTCTACACACTTCCACAATCCGCTCACCTCAAATTTCACTACAATATCAGAAAAACTCAGCATCCACAATTCCCACTTTGAAATTCAACAATTTGGTAGAAAATTATTTAATTTTGGTTAAGAATATATTTCTTGAGTTTATAAATTCAACTATTTGGTTTAAAATTGATATAGTTTGTTGAAAATTCGTTCTTTTCGATAGATAATTAATTGCTTTGGTTTAAAATTTTAGAGATTGTTTAAAAATTAATGCAACTTGTTAAAAAAAACTTTCAAGATCAAAAAGTGATTTTTTAACTAAAAATTGACGTATTTTATTAAAAATTGAATTTTTGTTTAGTTTTTGTATTTTATTATTGAAAAGTACACTATTTTGTATAGACAATTCGTTATTTTGTTTGAACCGCATCTTAAAAATTAATTTTTAATAATTTTTTTTTCAAATGAAAATTAAACTTTTTAGTTGTCTATTTTTCTTTTAAATTCAACAATTTGGTTTAAAATTGATATAGATTGTTGAAAATTCGTTCTTTTCGGTAGATAATTAATTTCCACGGTTGAAAATTCTAGAGTTTGTTTCAAAATTAATCCTACTTCTTGAAAAATTTATTTTTCAGGTCAAAAAGTGTTCTGTAAAATATTCTCTTTTTTCATTCAATTTTGGTTTTTGATCGAAAATCTATCCAATTAAAGAAAATCAATATGTGTTAAATATAATTCTCTTGTTCAAAAATTTAACTATTTGGCTAGAAATGTATGAATGTCGTTTAAAAATTCCTCTTTTTTTGTAGAAAGTTTATCTTTCTGGTTGAAAATGTAACTATTTGGTTGAAAATGTAACTATTATATAGAAATCTGATATTTTCAGCTTGAACGCTCCAATATTTTCTTTAAAATTTATGTATTTTGTTGAGAAATAGTTTTTTACTCGTAAATTCTATACTAGATGATGAAATTGATTTCATTGTAATCACTTCATGTATTACTAATTTTTCGTGGAATGAGTTTCACGTTCATCAGACTTCACTGTCCTCAACTTCTTTTTGTGGAGCTACAAAATACTAGGCAGTCTGATAAGTCCCTAAAAAATGAAACACGGAGACGTTTTTTTGGCCAAAGTCGGTTTTATTTTTCAACATACTCTCCTTTTAGGTCGATACAGCGAGTCCAGCGATTTTCTAACTTTTTGATACCGTCCGAAAAGTACTCGATCGGAAGGTCTCCAAAATACTCCTCAGTTTTAGCTATAAGCTCCTCATTTGATTAAAAACGCTTACCGGTGAGACATATCTTCAGGTTAGGGAACAAGTAATAATCGCTGGGGGCCAGGTCTGGTTAATACAGTGGCTAAGGAACCACTTCGAAGCCGATTTCATGCAATTTTGCTTGTGCAACTAAGCATGAATGAACAGGCGCATTGTCGTGATGATAAAGCGGTTTTTTCTTCTTCAA
>NC_046666.1:98254805-98263930 GCF_010883055.1 Belonocnema kinseyi
AGCAAACGCGGCACCCATCGCGCGCAGAGCTTCTTCATGCCCAAAACTGAATGCATGATATTGCCCACACGTTCCAATGATATGCCTACAGCATTAGCTACCACTCTCAATTTCACTTTTGGATCATTCAACATCATATCATGGATTTTTTCGACATTTTCTGGTGTAGTGACCTCTTTTGGGCGCCCAAATCGTTCAACATCAACTGTGCTCGTACGGCCACAACGAAACTCGGTAAACCACTTATGAATCGTTCCAATCGACGGTGCAGAGTCCGGGTAACACTTATCCAGTTTGATCAAAACTCGAAACTCAGATTTTTCCATATTAAAAAAAACTCGGAAGTTTTGGCTCAAGTTTTGACAGGCGTCATTTGAAGGATCAAGCTCGGCGAAAATGGTTCACATTAGTGAATACTAATGCCATCTCTTAGAATTTTCAGGTACTTATCATACTGCCTAGTAATAGTACAAACCGCCAGGGGTGTTTCTTCAGAAACGCTAAAAAATATAAAAATAGAAGATTTGACAAGTTGTCTTTAAGACTCCAGAGGCGACTTCTTTAAATTATTTTTATTTATGGCTGCTAGCAAAAATTTATAATTTCGGATTATGAAATTTTCAAAAACAAAAGATTTCCAAAGCGCCTAAAATATCTTGTTTTTTTGTAATTAATTGTAATTTTGTAAAATAATATTCAAAACAGACAAAAATATACTTCAATATGGCAAAAATGACTTTACACGATTTATTTGTATAATAAATAAAAGCGTTAGCGGATATTTTATAAAATAAATCAGGCAAAAATAGTGATCATTATCTATTATTGGAAATTAATGTTAAAACATCGATTTGTAAGTATACTACAATTCTCAATAGAACAAAATTAAGAATTGTAGCCCGTAGTAGCTATTAGTTTTCAGGATGCCGTAAACTCGGACTCCTCAATTACAAGTTCCAGTGTAGTGTAAAAAATTATTTTTGAGTCTCATGTTAACTTCATAATACAACGTGCGAAAAATAGTAATGATTTGTGTTATGAATCCGATTCTAATAACAATGATTTTGGATTTCGCGCGTAAGGCTGCCAGGTGCTTCCACGTACCAATCCACGAAGGCAACTGCTCAAATTTGGGCGCCTGCTGCGCTGTATTTAAAAATGTCTGACTTTTTCAATTGTTTTAAGTTCTCATTGTGTTCTGTTGAATAACGTTTTTTCATATAGCGTTATTTTCGCTTTTTTTATATTCATAAGTTCTAATCGATATAATAAGAAATCGGCGGAAAAATGCCCAGAGCAGCCTATACATTGGAAGAGAAGCAGTTTTTACTAGAACAACAACTAGGTGGTTTCAGCGCCCGAGCTGCTCGAGATAATTTTGCAGGATTATTTCCAAAGCGGTCATTGCCAGCACTGCGGACAGTGCAAAAAGTGCTTTCAGACTACCAAAGGAACGGATGTTTGAATCCCTCCCTACATAAAGCAGCACCGGAAGTAAGTTTTCTTTAAAGGCCGCTGGAAAACCACGTCACGCTATTCAGGGGGAGGAAGAAGCAAGCAGATTCTCGTCCAATTTAAAGACCTAATCCAACCGAACTGAACATGCTTATTCGGTTCAATTAGTTTATTTCTCGATTTATTCTGAAATAATCCGAAAATATTTTGCTTTTGAATTTGATAGAACACGAAAATAAGCCGTAGTCAAACATTTTGAATTGCAAAATTATGACAAATTTTTGTTTATAAGATTGGGGCATATGCATACTAGGGCAGAGTGAACATGATCAAATTAGTTGAATCATTTGAGCTGAGCGAAAAATATTTGTGGATTGGCATCCGAAAAAAGCAAAATAAATAAATTTTGAAATAAGTTAATATCTTTTGCCCCTTTTTTATTTGAAAATTAAAATTTTTGATGACTTTACAAAATTTCCCTATTTTTACAAAAATCATGGCAAATTTTTTTGATATACAATTTTTGCTAGTTGATAATGATATAAAATTATGAAATAAAATTTTTTTCGCCGAATTTAGAATTTTTCGAAAATGGCCAAAAAACATGTTTTTTTTTTTAATTGTGTCCCATGCACAAATTAAAAAAAAAGTTGAATATGTCGAACTTATAATTTATTTAGCTTTAGTTAAAGAAACACGGTGCAATTTTGATTAAAAAAATTTTTTTGTTATGGTTCCAACGTCCAAAAATGGTCAATTTTACGTTTTTTAAGCGATTTCGAGAGCTTTCTTAGACCAAGCTTTTGGACAAAAGAATAATGTTACTATTACGGCAAACCGATTTTTTTGTAGGAATAAGCTAATGGAATCATTTTATATGCATACCTCCTCCCCTTCGGAAGGGGTTGTTAATGCATGGGGGGGGGGGAATTCGTGAATAGTATCCCGCTTTTTAGCGAATAGCTAGTAAAGAGTTCAGGAAAGAATTTTTTAGATTTGGGGTGGGGGGCAGCGGATTTTTGATGCCCATATATGCAATGCAAAATATGCCCCACAATAAATGTAAACATTTTTTGCCTGATTTCTTTACTAGTTATTCGCTGAAAAAAACGGGATACCATTGACAAATTTCCCCCCATGACTTAAAATTTTGTTTTCGAGAAAACAAAATTACAGCATGTTCCTTTCGTCGATGCTGCAAAAATTTCAGGTTCGACATATTAAACTTTTTCAAAAATGTGGGCAAAGGAATCAATTCAAAAAATCATGTTTTTGACCATTTTCGAAAAATTCTAAATTGAGAAAAAATTTTTTTCCCATTTTATAATTTTGTATTACTATTCACTAGAAAAAACTGTACGTAAAATAAATTTGCTAAAATTTTCGATGTAATAGAGAAATTTAATGAATTTTCAAATAAAAAAAGGGAACAGAAGACACTGCTCACTCTCAGAAAACTCTGAGTTGTATTTCCAAACCAATATCAATATGCAGCTACCCGAAAACCAACCCTACCACTTTAAACTCAACAAATCTTAGCTATCTGCACGTGAAATATTCAAAAATTTAAAACATTTGAATGAATTACACAATTCAACTTCGGGAAACTCTATGCTATACTGTAAACCCCATAGTGATATTAAGCAGTCCCTGAAAACCAACCCTACCACTTTAATGTGAACAAATCCCAACCGCTTGCACAGAAAACAGCAAAAATTTATAATTTAAAATAATTACACAACTCACTCTCGGAACAATCCAAACAATATTCCGAAACCCGTAGTAATATTCAGTCACCCTTGAAAAACACCCCTACCACTTGAAAGTGAGTACATCTACAATTCCTCCACGAAAAACAGACTGAAATTTAAAAGGTTTTAAACCATCACAGAATTCACGTTCAGAAAACTCCAATCTATATTCATAAACCCATAGTGATTATTATACATGATATTATACATGATGCTTGAAATATGAAAATTTTTTATTGAAAAACTATGCACTTTTCGAAAAAATTCTCAAGAGTAAAAAGTTGTTGTAATCAGCCAAGAAATACGCCTGAATTTTCGCGAAGCGTTTTGAGCGAAATTATGAATTTTGCAAAATGGTTCATATGCAAAATTTAAAAAATTGTTCAAAACGCTTCGGAAAAATTCAGGTGTATTTCTTGGCTAATTACAAGAATTTTTTACTCTTGAAAACTTTTTCGAAAATAGCATCGTTTATTGTAAAAAAATTTATGAATGTTTTTACAAAAATTTTGCCATTAAGACGCCATTTTGAAAATGGATTACAAAAAAATAGGCACGAAAAATCACGTTAAGCAATAAAAATATATGTATCTCAAGTTTTTGTTGTGTCGAACAGTCTTAGTTATTGGCCTTCGAAGAGCTGTCTCTCATCATCAGAAGACTCCGAGTTGTATTCCCAAACCCCAATGAAAATTTCGCCACAACCGAAAACCACCCTTAACACTTTAAAATTAAGAAATATTAGCTTCCTACACGTGAAATAGTCCACAATTTAAAACATTTGATTGAATTACACAAGTCATCTTCGGGAAACTCTAGGCTATACTATAAACCCTATGGTGATATTAAGCAGCCCCTGAAATCAACCCCTACCACTATAATGTGAACAAATCCCAACTGCTTGCAAAGAAAACAGCCAAAAAATTTAGAATTCAAAATAATTACACGACTCGCCTTCGGAAAATCCAAACAATATTCCGAAACTCATAGAAATATTCAGTCACCCCCGAAAACCACCCCTACCACTTCAAACTGAGTACATCCCAAATTCTTCCACGAAAAACAATATGAAATTTATAAAATTTGAAACAATCACAGAATTCATGTTCAGAAAACTCCAATCTATATTCTCAACCCCATAGTGATTATTAAGAGCGCTTGAAAACTACCCCTGCCACTTTAACCCCCAACAAATACCAACTTCCTGCACCTAAAGAGCCAAAAAATTAATAATCAAAAATAAATATGTAATCACGCTCAGAAAACTTCAAAATATATTTTCAAACTCATAGAAATATTCAAACACCCCGGCAAACCAGCCCTACCACTTTAAGCTGAACAAATCCCAAGTTCCTCCGCGTAAAACAGTCAAGTGTTTAAAAATTTTAAACAATTACAAAATTACAATTATTTTGTCCTGGCGGAAGAAGAAACAGTACAGATTTGTGCTGCAATAGAACTGCGTAATGGTCGCATCACATCAGGGTAGATTACGCGAGAAATGGATGTAAGCAAAACGTCCGTTCTCGCTGTCCTAAAGGGAAACGGTTATTTTCCTTACAAGCCAAAAAATCGACAGATTCTATCGGCCGATGATAAGTAGACGCGAATGAAAATGTCAATGTATATGTTGGAACACGTCGAAGAAAGCCCGTATATGCCTAGAAAGATACTTTTCAGCGACAAGTGCACATTCGAACTGAATGGAACGCGTAACGTCCAACAAATGCGAACGTGGTCAAGGAATAATCCTGAATTTTTGGTCCCTACGCACACGCAGTACCCAGTGGCCGTTAACGTATGGTGTGGTATGCTTGATGAAAACATGTTTGGGCCATTTTTTATTGAGAGCACCTTAACTGTTGAGAAGTACGTCGCATTGCTAGCAGAAGAGATGGGACCAGCATTAGTTGATGCTTTAGATGGAGGAGACAAATCAAGTTTCTTTATTATGTATACAAATATTTTTCTTTAATATAATTTAACATTATATGAACGAAATTCAAGCATAACACTTACAGTCTATAGTGTATCTAATTTCTTTAAGATAAATAATAATATTTTTTTGAACAGAATTTCAAAATCATGAACAAATGTCTGAAGGTAACATTCATTACTTTTCTTGGTAGTATTATTATAAAGAAAATGCGAAATTTAAATATGACTTATTCGAGTAGTTAGCTGTCTAGAATCACCACGCTCGGCCCTCCTCAAAGTAAATTAAACTTTTTTCAAATAAATACACAAGTAAATACACTTCATGTGGATGGTTTTTACCAGCATTCAGAACCCGTTAAGGCTTGAACTGCTTCAAGATTCTTAGAACAGTTTTGAGTATTTATCGTATCAATTTTGGGCAATTCGGGGAGTGTCGAAATTTATCGGACATGTCCGAAATTACCTTGTTCGACGGTACTTGTAAAACATTTCACAAAAAAAAATACAAATCCAGGAGATCATTTGGCAAAAGACGGGGCACCAGCTTATACAGCCTATCAGGCCAGGAACCTGCTAAATGAAATGCTTGATCGTCAGTGATCGGGAACTTTAGTCCATTCAGAGAATGGGCTCAGCGTTCGCCGGACCTGATTTCTTTAGACTACTTCTTCTGGGGCCACATAAATACAAAATGTATGGAGACGTACGCCTCGTCAATCTGGAACATTTCAAGCACATGATTGTGGAGATATCGGAGATATCTCTCCGGAAGTACTGCGCAAAATGACCACCAGAACATTTGAAAAATGGCTTCGTCTATGCGTTGCCGCTGAAGGAGACTTATTCGAATACCGAATGCGTTAAATATCCTTACCGATTATCTCCCAATCAATTGCTCATTTTTCGTGGACTTGCAAATGGATTTTAAAGGTCTTAAAATATTCCAAGTTTGGAAAAGAGATTTTTGAAAAAGATCGGTAATTTAAGGTTGAAACATCAGATAATTTTTAGCCATAAGAATTAAACTGTTGATTTTTAACAGAGAATTTTGCAAAAAAATTATAATTGAGAAAAAGAGATATTTCGTGTTGCAATCGGGTAAAAAATACGAATTTCGCCGACGTTTTGTGAACATTGTAGTTCACTTCTTTCGGGTTCACCTGAAGTTTAAAAGTTTAAAAAAAGCATTAAACCTATTATTAAAATTACAATTCTAGATTAAAAGAGTTATGTGTTCTTAATTTCCTTCTTCTAAATCAGAAATTAAATTATTTTCCAGAATTCGCATCTTATCAAAAATTCTCTGCTTCAAGTCAGATAATAATTTTTTACGGAAATTCCATGTCCTAAATTCTAAATTATAATTCTTTACAAGAATCCCTTGTTCCAAAGTGCAAAATATTATACTTTACGGAAATTCTATATCGGAATTATAATTCTTTTAGAAAAATCCCAGTTTCAAAGTAAACCAACGAATGCTTTACAAAAAGTTCCTGCCCTAAAGAAAAAATTAGTATTATTCAGGGAATTCTCTTTTCAAAATACGCAATCATTTTTTCTGGTACGCTGAAGGACACTGCAAGCATTGTTCGAAGCCGTGCATAATTACAAGCTTCAGTGTATTTATAGTGCAGGGCTACAATTGTTAATTTTTAAGTTATGAAAATTATAGTATATTTACAAATGTATGTAGCAACATTGATCTAAAATAACAGTTAATGCTAATCAACAGTTATGAGTAATATTTTTTATGAAATGTCTAATAGCGCCCTATATTAGTTTAGTTTATTTGAAAAATAATTTAATGAGCAAAGTACGAAGAATATTTTGAAGTAAATAGCATTTTTTAATGATATTTAAAGAACTCGCCTTTAGAGGTTTGAAGCCGACTTGTTAAATCTTCTATTTTTATATTTTGCAGCGTTTCCAAAGAAACACCCTTGACAATTTGTACTTTTCTTTTGTAGCTCCAAAAAAAGAAATTGAGGGGAGTAAAGCCTGGCGATTTAAAAGAATTTAGGATGAATAAGAATTCAGGGCGAATTTCAAATTCATTGCAAAAAATATTTTAAAATCACTTCAAATCTATGAAGCCCTACAAAATACCTCATTTATCTTGAATAAATCATTTACAGCTCATTTAAATGTTATTAAATCCCGTGAAACCTCTCGAGTTTAAAAAAAGCCTGACAATCATAGAAATCCTCGGAAACCTTATAAAATCCCGTTAAATCTTTTATAATGTCTTAAAACCTTTCAGGTCCAGTAAAATAGTTCCATAGCCCCCGAAATCATAAAAAACTTTTTATCGCACAATGTCTCAAACGCTTTAAAATCCGTTCCAATTATTGAAATCTGTAAAAAAATTTCGCGGAGTTTTTACAAATAATTTACAATATTTTAAAACAATCCAAAAATACGTATAGATCTGAGTTTAACATCGATCAAGATTACAATTTTTTCTAAATTCCTTGAAATTTCGTAAAGCTCTTGAAAATTCCAGGTCTTTTGAAGTAAGAAGTGAAAATGTTTTAAGTCCTTTTTTCATTTTAACAGTTGATTCTCAGGATAAATGATATAAAAACTTTTAAAAAGTAAAAACAAAATCCATTAAATTAAGTAAATTTAGAAGAATTTAAGTGAATTAGAAAAATTCCAAAAAGTTCCCAAGAATGAAAAACAATTGAGGATAAACTAATAGAAATGAAAGTTGAATATCAAATCTAATTTCAAATCTCATGAAATCTTTGAAAATTTGTGAAATACATTACGTCTGCTGAACAAATTCTTTAAAATCGACTGAAATGTTATTGCATCTACTGAAACTCTATGAAATGTGGTTATATTTCCTAAAATTCTCCAAAATTTATTTAAATGCCTTGAGAGATTTATAAAACCCTTGCAATTATTGAAATCATTGTAAAGCTTATAAAATCTCGTGAAATTTGTTTAAATATCTTAAAACTGAAACATTTACCAAAGCCGAATTAAAAAAAAAGGATAGATTTTCAACCAAAAACCAAAATTGAATGAAAGAAAGAGAATATTTTACAGAACAGATGAATTTTAAAGACAAAATAACGAATTAGCTATACAATATAGTGTACTTTACAATAATAAAATATACAAACTAAACAAAAATTTAATTTTTAATGAAATAGTTCAATTTTTAGTTAAAAAATCACTTTTTGACCTTGAAAAGAAGTTTTTAAAACAAGGTGCATTAATTTTTAAATAATCTCTAAAATTGTAAAACAAAGCAATTAATTATCTATCAAAAAGAAAGAATTTTCAACAAACTATATGAATTTTAAACCAAATAGTTGAATTTATAAACTCAAGAAATATATTCTTAACCAACTTTTGAATAGGAAATGAAAATCTTTAACAGAAAGTTGAATTATCTACCACATTGTTGATTATTCTACCAAATTGTTGAATTTTAAAGAAAAATAGACAACTAAACAGTTTGCTAAAAAGAAATATTTCGGGTTTCACTCGTGTAAAAAACTACGAATTGTTTGCCGACGTTTCGTGAAAATTGCAGTTCACATCTTCAGGGCTGACCTGAAACTGAGGAATCAGGTCATGATGTTCTTAGGTATACTTTCTACGATGTCTGTGATTGGCTAGTCCGCCCCACCGTGGGGACTGGTCGAACTTGATTGGCCAATCAAGTCTTTTTTAAAAATCCGGGAGAACGGAAATCCAAATCGGATTGGTATTATATCCATTGTCCCTATTGATGTTATTAGGGTGTTTTAAGATTTCGATTGCTTCTCTATGTTTTCTTGGAAATTTCTTGTGTGCTTTTGCAATGACTGTTGTTTCATCAAATAAAATGTTATGACCTGTTTGGATATGATGTTCAGCTAATGCTGATTGCGTGAAGTGTTTTAGCCTGACTTTACTTTCATGTTCCTTCATACGTTGGTTCACCGCTCTCCCGGTTTCTCCAATATAGACTTTGCCACAAGAACA
>NC_046666.1:98264030-98271487 GCF_010883055.1 Belonocnema kinseyi
TTTAAGTTTGGCTTGGTTAAAGATTTTAGTTTCTAGATGTTCCATAAAAACATTGGCTATTACAGGTGAGATAGGGGATCCCATTGCTGCCCCTGAGGTTTGCTCGTAGAATTGGTTATTAAACGAGAAGTAAGTATTATTGAGACATTGTTCTGTCAAAGGTATAAGCTCGGAAGGGAAGTTTGTGAAAGATTTAATAATATTAATTGTATCTGAGATTGGCACTTTTGTAAAAAGAGATACGATGTCGAAACTCACTATGATGTCTTGGCGTTGAATGTGAATCTGTTGTATCTTTTTAATAAAGTCAAATGAGTTTTGGACGTAAGTGATGGAGTTTCCTGTAAAAGGATTTAGTTTTGCAGCGAGAAAACGTGCTAGGTTGTAAGTTGGTGAGTTTATTGCGCTGACGATCGGTCTGAGTGGAATGTTTTCCTTGTGGATTTTTGGGAGCCCGTAAAGTTTTGGAGAGATGGGATTAGTATGAATTAGGTTGGATATTGTTTGGCTGTCAAGCTTAGAGTCTTTGAGAAGAGTCTTTGTTTTACTGACTATTGTTTTTGTGGGGTCCTTTTTAAGTTTTTTGTATGTATCGTCAGTTAGAAGGTCCATGATTTTGTTATTATAGTCTTCTTTATTCATTATTACTGTTGTGTTGCCTTTGTCTGCGGGTAATATTATAATATCTTTATTTTGATTGAGTTCTTTAATTGCGGTTTTTTCTTGTTTTGTTAAGTTTGAGGATGGAACTTGAGCTTGGCGCAAAATGTTGGCCGTCATTCGTCGTATTTCATTTGCTTTTTCGTGTGAAAGGGTATATATTGTGGATTCTAAATTGCTGATTATTTCTTCTTTTGGGATTTTCGATGGAGCAACGGCAAAATTGTGTCCTTTAGATAAGGCTGAAATCATTTCATTGTTGAGATGGTGGTCAGAGATGTTTTTTACTGTATTTGTTAGTTTAGTTTGCTTTACTGGAAGTAATTTATCAAATTTTGTTTTTTGTTTTTGAGTGGAAAGCTCTTTAATCCGTTGGGATTGGTCAAACGATATGCGGTCCAATGTGGACCAAATGTCAAATCTGAGGGTATTTGATAGAAAAAGATGAACTTTAATAATTTTTTAGAGGTAGTGTGCAAAAGAAATTTGGTATGTGGTATTCTTTCTTTAACGAGAAGCAAACCTGTATTATGCAGAATCGATTTGGATTTAGATGTTCCCAAATTATTTTTCAGTTGTAAGAATTTTGGGACTATTTTGTTCTCTGCACCGTTTCAAAAAAGTAGTAGCTTACCTTGAGAAGTCCTGAGCTTACTAAAGGTGTTGGTTTTAGTAAGAATACTCTCTCCGTAGAGTTCACTCGTGTAAAAAACTACGAATTGTTTGCCGACGTTTCGTGAACATTGCAGTTCACATCTTCAGGGCTGACCTGAAACTGAGGAATCAGGAATCAGAGAGAAAAATGATCACCACTCTACCCTACATCCAAGGTGTCACAGAAAAAATAGGAAGAATTCTCATCAAACACAACATCCAAACCATATTTAAACCACTTGCGAAAATAGGACAACTACTAAATAACCCTAAAGATAAAAAGGCACCCTTCAGTGATCCAGGAGTATATAAAATCCCTTGTTCTTCTGGCCAAGTCTATATTGGAGAAATCGGGAGAGCGGTGAGCCAACGTATTAAGGAACATGAAAGTTAAGTCAGGCTAAAACACTTCACGCAATCAGCACTAGCTGAACATCATATCTAAACAGGTCATAACATTTTATTTGATGAAACAACAGTCATTGCAAAAGCACATAACAAATTTCCAAGAAAACATAGAGAAGCAATCGAAATCTTAAAACACCCTAATAACATCAATAGGGACAATGGATATAATACCAATCCGATTTGGCTTTCCGTTCTCCCGGATTTTTAAAAAAGACTTGATTGGTCAATCAAGTTCGACCAGTCACCACGGTGGGGCGCACTGGCCAATCACAGACATTGTATAAAGTATACCTAAGAACATCATGACCTGATTCCTCAGTTTCAGGTCAGCCCTGAAGATGTGAACTGCAATGTTCACGAAACGTCGGCAAACAATTCGTAGTTTTTTACACGAGTGAAACCCGAAATATCTCTTTTTAGCAAAATGAATCATCGTGAAAGCATAAAATCTATTAACTAAACATTTTAATTTTCAGTTTAATAAAAATAATTAAAAATTAATTTTTAAGATAAGGATTAAACTTTCAACCAAGCAGTCGAATTTTCAACAATAAATAGGTATTTACTAAAAATGCAACAAATAAAGATAAGTCCAAAAGAATTTTAACCAGATTGAAATAATTTTAAAAATCCAAAAAAATCCATTGATTCTAGTAAAATTTAAGTGAATTTAAAACAAATTTAAGAAAAATGAGAGCGATTCGATGAAATTCATAAAAGTTAAAAAAGAATTTAAAAAGCAACGAAGTGAAATAAAAACAATTGAGGATAAACTTATAGATATTAAAGTTGAATTCCAAATCTAATTTCAAATCTCTTGAAATCTTTGAAACTCTGCGAAATATTTTACTTCTCTTGAACAAATTCTTTAAAACCGACTGAAATTTTATTGCATCTACTGAAATTCTATAAAAATTAATCACGGATATAAAGTTAGTCAGAAAAAATTGCGTTAGATAGGGGGCTTCCAATGGCCACATGAGTCATAAAGTTGTCCTATGTAAAGTCATAAAGTTGTCCTAAAGTTGTCCACAAATATACACCCTGGGTGCTCCGAAAAATTGTTTAGTGTCAATTTTTTCTATAGTATATTCCCGAATAGTTCCGCTAAACATCCTGCACGAGCATTGTCCACTTTTGCATTGTCAATTTTTTCTAAATGATTCTGAAAAAAATATTATTCAGAAAGCAAATTCTAACTAGCAGATCCTTATAACAAGAAAAATCTACTTATCTGGCATCTTCAAGTTTATTTCTGACAGACGAAGATTTGAAACGTCGAAAAGCATCATTGTGGGGTTCATATTTTCTTTCATAAGAATATAAAAAGCTGTACATACACGACTGATTCGTGAGTTGTGCGCTTTTTTGCATATTTTGTCTTTAAATAAGGACTTGAAAAATATCAAAACAAGCGCACGACACATGGTTTGTTTTTTACTGTCATTGAAAACTGTTGTGAACCATAAACTCGCAAACAAAACAAGATAATATTTATCGCGAAAATATACGAGATCGTCTCCAAATGAGTTAATTCAATTCTTAATTCACACATCCGCAGCATTTAACAAATTTAGTTTTCCTTTAATTGTTTTTTTTAATTGTTTGGCAATGAACAACATTAAATACGGGAATTCAAATTTCGTTTACAACTTGGTTCACCGTATCACTGCACCTATGTCAATTCATCATGGCGGCCGACTAAGAAAATGCGAGAATTCAAAATGGCCCTTGTGCAAATATCTATTTCGAATTGTAACCGCCAACGTTTCACTCATCAGAACGTATTAAATTGTCATCAAATTGTGATAAGATTCAATATCATTGCGGTTTTATGAACATAATACTTCTACAAAAGCAATTCAATTAACACCATTTACCATTTACATTTTAATGGCATTGCTTTGTTCCCAGTCTTCACTCGCTTTAGAGGATAAAATTGTCTACAATGTTCGCCTTTTTTATTACACCATTAAGCCATTTCCCTTTCGGGGTAGGCGTGACTCACTCGGTGGGGGAAAGGAGTAATATGTGGAAGGGATAGAGAATTTTCAGATTGATCCAGAATTCTCGTATTATTTATGTAAATAACACGTTCGTTCCACAACACTATTCCGACCCAGGTTGCTGATCAACCTCTCTAGAAATCACCCCAAGTGAAGATCCTCACAAAGTCGTTATGTAAGATTCCCCACTTGGGTCCATTAGTGGCCAAGGTTCTTTGTTTTTGGCGTCATTCACTCTACTGACACTATTCTTATTAACCATTTGCCGCTATATTTTCCTGTCCTGGCATACTTCTCTAGCTTCTTTTATGTTTATGCATTTTTTCAAGCAGGCGCTGGTGTTTCTGTGTCTTCTTATGTCTCTTCTAACTAGGATCTCATTCATACATTCTAACCATTCTTTCCGCGGTCTACCTTTGGGCACGCTGCCATTTACTTTACCTTGATACACTTGTTTCGTTAGTCGTTCATTTGGCATTCTCTCAACATGCCCGAACCATCTTAACCGATTTCTTTCCCATGTGTCTACTAGCGTTCTTCTGTACCACATTCTTTTAGAATTATCTCGTTACTTACTTTGTTTATCAGAGTTTTCCCGCATATTATGCGAAGGCAACTCATGTCAATAGCGTTAATTTCACTCTTATCTTTTTCTCGATAAGTCCATGTCTCTCTACCGTATCATACAGTCGGTACAAATATAGAATTATGTATTGTCATTTCAGCTTTATTTGATATATTTTTACTTCTGATAAGGGGACCTGCTTTACCAATAACTTTCTTACCTTCGTTTATGTGTCCATCTAATTCCTCATCTATCTTCCCGTCCCTAGTAACATAACAACCTTTTCATCTGCGAACGCTAACCCGCGTACCCTTACTGTTTCGAGATCCACACCCTCTTCGTCGAAAAGAGCCATTCTTAAACACTTGTCCATAAATAATATAAATAACCATGAAGACATAACGCATCCTTGTCTAACTCCTCAAACTTTTTTCTGTTATTTGCCTTAAGTTAAATATTTTATCTGTACATGACCTTTCTGGCATAAGCCCACTTTGGACTTCCCAAATCTTTGCTTCTGTTATTTTCATTTCCCTACGAATAAGGATTTTTGTGTATATTTTACTTACGGTACTTAATAAGCTGATCCCTCTGTAATTATTGCAGTCGCTTTTATCTCCCTTTCTCTAGTATATTGGTACAATAATCGCTTTTTCCAATCGTCTGGGACGTCTCTCATCTCGAAACATAAATTTATCAATTCTCATAGTCTATATAGTATGCACTTGCTACCGTGATTAAGCATTTCACCGTTAATATCGTCTACCGCGGCAGCCTTACCGTTTTTCAAATTCTTAATTATATCCTTAACCTCAGTGATATAGACTTTCTCAATTGATTTTTCTATCGCATCGTCTTCAACATCGCAGTTCCCTATTGTAAATACCTATATAGGTCACTAACAGGATTCTATATAATGATCCTACAAGTGACCTATATAGGATCCTATATAGGGTCACCTATATAGGACAGTGTAGGAGCCACCTATAGGAAATGAAACAGCTTCCTGCATAGGATACTATATAGAAGCCTATTAGTGGCCTATATAGGAGAAATGATGAACCGGAAGTGTTGCTCAGTAGTTGTCTATAGCAGATACAGCTGCGCAGTATTTATTTTTGATTATGGGATTTCCTAGTAGTAAGAACCTGTATACGTTCTTATATGGATTCTAACGTAGGAAGAAGGAACCCATACCCTTACCATAGAAGCATTTAGGATTCTATAAAGGATCCTATGCAGGAAGCTGTTTTATTTCCTATAGGTGGCACCTATACTGACCTATATAGGTCACTTATAGGATCCGCATATCGAATCCTATTAGTGACCTTTACAGGCACCTGTATAGGTATTTGCAGCAGGGTTGTGGTGTCCTGTAGCTTTATCTGCGAATTGTCTCCTAAAATAGTCTCTGAAAGCCTCTAGTATTCCGTCTGCATCGTATACCATTTCCCCCCACTATTCCTCATGTTGATAAATTCTGTACTTTTGTTTCCTTTCATTTACAGTGGGCACCGGGACGTCCTAAAGACGTCCTTAGAATGTACCTCTATGTCATATGATTTGACGTCTTTAGGACATCCTTTGGATCTTTTCATGTCTTTAAAAGGTCTTCAGAACGTCCATAAGACGTCCGCCGAAAGACGTATATAGGACAAGGTTAGGACTTGTGTGCCCACTGGCTTTTTTATAAAGCAGTTTTTTCTTGCTTCCTTCAAAATCGTTTTGTATTTTTATCTCTTCTTCTGCTCTAATTGTATCTTTACGTTCCTTAACTAATCGTTTGAGTATCCTTTTTTCGTGTCTATAATAATTTCTAAATCTATTTCTTTCCTCATTGCTAAGACCTGCGATGTTCAGTGTTCTCCTGTACGCTTCTCTCTTTGCTTTTTGGGCGGCCTGAATTTCATCATTCCACCACGCATCACCAGTCACTCTTCCTACAACTGCCGTACCACACACTTCGGTCGTACATCTAACAAGGATATCCCGTAACTTTGTCCAGGCGCCCTCTATATCTTTGTTTTTTATACGGTCCTCCCATGTTGCTCTTTCTATGCTTTCGATGACCTTATTTTGAAAATCTAATCGCACGTCAGGTTTCTGTAGGTTCTCAATTTTGATTCGAGTTTGTTTTGTTTTCTTGGTTCTCTTTTTTCTCTATCCCCGACGTAAGTTAATTTTTGAGATCAGAACGTAATGATCAGTATTGCATTCAGGACCCATCATGACCCTTGTATTTTTGACTAACTCTCTTAGTCTTTCATCCGCGGCTATTTATATACTGCTATATACTGCGGCTATTTCCCTTAGACCAGGTGTACATGTGGATCATTTTATGCCTAAACCAAGTATTTATAATAAACAGACTCCTTTCTAAGCAGTGACCAACTAATTTATCTCCGTTATAGTTTGTTCTTGGATCATCAAAATTACCTAGTACTCTTTCTGTATTCTGTCCTTGTATGCCCACCCATCCGTTCATGTCTCCTAGTAGAATTATTTTTTCCCCATGTTTGCAAATATTTATTGTGTCATTTAAAGTGTCCCAAAAGGCGTCTTTTACTTCTCTGGGATCACTATCAACTGGCGCATGGCATGCTATGATAAATAGTCTTCTGATTCCTACTTTCCTTCTAGCCCACAGCAGTCTGGGAGATACGAAACCATGGTCTCTGAGATGCCGCTTATCAACACGCCGTTTTTTATGTCTTTGGTTTCGCATCCCTTTTTCTTTGCTTCAGGCACACATAAAATATCTAGTTTCCTCACGTCCATAGTTTCACGCAATTGTTTTACCTTGAGATCATTTACTCCTCTAGAATTCCAAACACCCAGTCTCCATTCGTTTTCATGCTGAGAAAACTTTTTAAATATACTGTCTAAGGAGCGTAATTTGATAAAATTTTCCGCATTTTTCAATACACAGCCAAACTTTTCAGCAGTAAAACAGTTCAATTTTTGAGTTTTCAACTAAGTGCACAGATAAATAATTTAGTTTATAAATTAATTAAATAAATCATTATATATATATATATTTAAAAATTTGTCATAAGGACAACCGAAATCGCGGTAAACTTTCAGCCATAACCACGTCTCACAACCGTGAGATAGGTGGTTACAGTCTGTAAAGGAATCAATACGACGATCCAGCAAAAGCCTCG
>NC_046666.1:98271587-98273830 GCF_010883055.1 Belonocnema kinseyi
ATCTGGCTGAAATGGATGACGAGCTTCGTGGACATTTTTCCGGTGAATCCGACCTCTGGGCTATCAATTATTGTGTGTATAATGCAGCGAGAGCTTTGGCCATTGCGAACCGTAAAACAAAACCAACGGCTGATCATAAGACCAAAAGACGAAAACATCAACTTGCCATAAAGATAGGCTGGGCAAGACAGTACGCTTCCCGTATTCAATGTGTGATTGACTACATCACATCTGGCAGAAATTTTACCGCCAAGGTTCGAAAGTTCGCGCGCGAACTCCGGACCCGTTATCACACACTTAAAAAGTCAAAGCTGCTGACCATCAGGCAGCATATTGTTGACAGAATACGGATACTATCTGACGCTAAGAGAAGTCTAGAGTGGAGGGAAAGGTGGGTCAGAGAAAATCAACAGTTTCTCTCTGACCCATCTCGACTCTTCCAAGACCCTCCAGTTACTGTCGAACACACACCCAAACCAGAGGAAGTCGAAGTATTTTGGAAAGAAGTCTACGAAGTGCAACATAGACTGGTGGAAGACTCAGAAAATATAAATAGCTTCAAGGAGCTATGTGATGCCCTCATAACATCTGATCAAGAATGCCCACCCATCACTACTGAGATGGTGAAAAAAGCATTAAGAGGAATGAAGAACTATTCCGCACCGGGACCAGATTGAATCAAAACCTTCTGTTGGAAGAAGTTTTTTTTAACCCATCAGCATTTGGCCCGTATTTTCACCTCATATTTAAAGTCGGCAGAGCCGATTTCGGAGTGGTAGGTGGAAGAGCGCACAATACTCCTGCCGAAAATAGGCAACTTGGCTGACCGGAAGAATTACAGGCCAATCACTTGTCTGAACACACCTTATAAGATATTCACAGCTATTCTAAATGATAGGATTGTTCGGGCAATTGAACCTGTGTGGCAAGAAATGTATGGACAACGAGGCTCAAAGAAAGGCGTAGCGGGATGTCGGGAGAACCTGCTCATCGATAGATGTGTCTGCAAAGATGCAGAATTCTACAACCGTGACCTATCGATGGCCTGGATTGTTATCGGAAAGCTTTCGATTCGACCTCCCATAGACTTATCATCTGCCTTTTGGAAATCTTAAAGGCCACTATCTCTAGGACGTCGCCATTTCGACGGGTACTTGTGCGGCAAACCTGCAGATCGAAAGTACAAGGTCACTCATGTATTTTACATGGACGATCTTAAGATCTATGCTAAAAACAAAGAGCAACTACATTTAGCTCTATTGATTGTCAAACGATATACTAAGGAAATTGGAATCCCTGAAGATCCTGAGCTCGCTGATAGAAGTGCTATACGACACCTTTGCGCTGGGGAAACTTATACATACTTGGGCGTGCCACAGAGCCGCATTCAGGATGTGACATCTATAAAGGATACTCTTCGAAGCAGATACAAACGTCTCATCCGGCAGATTTAGTCTTCCGAACTGTCGGCGAGGAACAAAGTATCTGCAACGAACATGTTTGCCGTCCCGGTAGTACTCTATTCATTTGGAGTATTTCCATGGACGAAGAACGAGCTCAGATCCCTTGATATCGGGACAAGAAAGGTTATGCACATGAACAAAAGCATGCATCTTAAGTCTTCCGTCCCGCGGGTGTACATCTCACGCCGTCAAGGTGGTCGCGGCATATTGAGTCTTGAATGTCTTCACAACAGGATTATTCTGGGTACAGCACATAGAGTTGCAAATGGATGAGTCTCTCTTCTGAAAATGGTCAGGAATCACGAAGATGTGGGCAAAGGAGCGTTTCTGTACAAAGCAGCGGAGCAGGCTGCTGAAACATTTGTACTTAACTTCAGTATTAGTGGTGAGCAAAATACATAAAATCTTATCTATCTCGAGTACTCACTCCTGAAAGCTCGGATTAAGAAAGCTCATGAGAAAAACTTTCGCGAACAGCTCCTCGATCAGAGGATGCACGGTATCTTCCACAGAAATGTGAAGGATCAGTCTATGTCTTGTGAGCTAACGTTTGCTTTCCTTAAATCGCCCGGATTGAAGTCTGGTACGAAGGGTTTCATTTTTGCATACCAAGACGGTGTCATTTCCACCTTAAGATACCGTCGCCACATTTTGAGCCAAGACATTCCTGATGATAGCTGCAGAGCGTGCCATGCACACCCCGAGCATTGAGCTCACATACTATCTAGTTGTCCAACTCACGCGTGAACGACCTACATTCAAAGGCAAATCAATTAAATA
>NC_046666.1:98273930-98280189 GCF_010883055.1 Belonocnema kinseyi
AATCTTAGCGTTATTTGTAGTTTATAGGTTATAATGTCTTTTTTATCGTAAAATTATAATAAATTAATATGAATTACTTATCTTTAAGCACGTTTCCGGATTTATTAGTAACTCCATAACGAAACACAATTTTAATAAGCCTTGGCCTTACGGTATTAAAGACTATTAAGTTGACTTTAATGTTAATCGTTCAAATCGTAATTAAAATGTATACCCGGCAATAAGCGTTGAATTCAGAAAAATAAAAAATTTGTATTCCTATTAATACGAGATTTTTCCTCCGTCTAAAAATCCTCCAACTGGAAAAGAAAAATTGCAAATCCTATTCCTCTCAATCGACTTTGTAAAATTGAACAGAAGAATTTATTTAACCTATTTTTTATTATTGAATCGCATTATAACTTATAAATTAGGAAAACATTCAAGTTTGTATTTATTTATATATTAATAATTTATTTAAACGTATTAAAAATAGTATTAATGTAAAGTGTTTGGATTTAAAAAATTTAAACTCCAGAGAGGGAGACTTGAATTAATTTAAATTAAAATTTCAAAACTTATATTCCACTTAAAGGAATTAAAACAATGTATTATACATATTTTGTGGACCGATTAGAAGCAATTAAATAAACTCAAAATATGAACGCTTTTGAGGAATGCAAGACATCTCTGTGAGGTGTGCCTATCGGTACAATTAGAAGGAATTAAATATATTGAAAACACATTATCTTTTCGGGAATAGGAAACTATGCGGCGGCTACTATAGAAATAGAAATTACTAAGTTTCGGAGATATCCTATTCCTATGATGACATTTTATACATATGGAAAAATCGCGCATTCAATAGAATAGAATAATCTTTACTTTTACGCTGAAATCTGAAAATATGAATTTTTCTCTCGTCAACGCTTATTACCGAGTACACTTTTTAGTTAAAATGTTTATCACATTAAATAGAATTGGAATGGGACACAATCCTTTCCGGATAAAATGTATTAAAACGCATATTTCAAATATTCGATTGATTGCGCATTCAAAACTGTTCAAATTCTACGATATGTGTATACATATTTATTCAATTCAATTCGTTCCTTTTTACCGGGAAGCTGGCTTCTCAGGAAACAAGAACGATTGGCCGCGTTTCAATCGTATTTTAAGTCGTATGAAATGTCTATCTTAAAGAGAAATAGCAGATTACTGACGATACGTTAGAGGTACCAGTGAATCGGAGAAGTGATTACTTAACAATTCGCCAAAAATATTTCGTTATCGATTTAAAAACGACGGTGAATCGTGTTAATACTATTGGGATCTGCTGCGCTTCAATACGCCGTCTATTTTTTTGATGCGGCCAAAATGTGAAATCGCGACACCAGGTAGAATTTTGAAGATTCATTTTCATTTTAGCTTAATAAACATTTTTTAATTATTTCGCATAGTTTAAACTACTAAGTGGATGAAAACAATTAAGATTTATTGGAAACTAAGTGTTACATACATGTGTAATTTTCATCGTATACAACGAAAAAACACGATTTATGTTAAAACTGTTTTTGTTTTAAAAAAATCATTATTATAGTACATCATATGTTTAAACAAATTATAAGCTTCAATTAACTTACCTTGACATAAAAGTGAACTTAAAATAATTTTTGATTAATTTGTACATGGAATATTTACTATCTAAAAAATTATAACCTAAAAGTTAGGTTAGAATTCATATTTCACTTCTGAGCGTCTAGAATTAATATTTTTTGCATATTTTGAACGAAATATTTTTTTATATGCATTAACTAAAGTTAATTTTAGCTTATGGTGTGTTGAAACTTATATGATATAGTAAAATGATTTGTGAGGGATCTCGCAAATTAAAAGGAAAGGATGTAGGAATTTGGATTGTCGAGAGTTAGGTGAAGTCAATAATCCAACAATTGAAATATAACTGTGGTTTATTAACCAAACTTACACTGATTAGCTTGCAAGTGGGAGATCTGGTAAGGCCCGAACCGGGCGGCGAAGCCAAGAGTGGGCGATCGAGATGACAGGGCACTCGGGCGGTGAAGCCAAGGTACCGTAAGTGGATTTGGTAATCTCAAGAAGGAGGCGGTCAAGCTCTGGAAGCGTCGTCTGGAGATTCCTGATGATTTGGGGTGCACAGCGTTACCTTGTATCGGGATGCAGAGAGCACAAGACTAGGCAGGCGTGCAGGGAGCACAAGACTCAAGTAAGCTTGCCTACGGGGCAAGTTTACGCTTATATGGGCTGGGGTTGTAGTTCCCCACTCCTATTCATGGGCCCGCAGGGCCGTACGTTAGCGGGGTGCTTGTAACTTTGTTATAACCTCCCCCCTCTGTTTGAGACGACTTTTATCCTTTCAATAAGTCTTCGGTCTTCTCGATTTCGTTGATGAATATCAGGTAAAAAGCTTCCTCAGTTAGGGCCAACTGAATATATTCGTCATCTTCTTCATTGGTTTTCTTATCTTGTATTTTTTATGTTGTTTGTCTGTGTTTACGTTCTGTCCATTCCTTCTTCCTTAAAGCAATCTTTATAATTTCCCTAAACTCTTGATTTGCCTCTGCCCAGCCTCCTTTTATGTATTTAGTTCTTGTCGAATCAGAAACAGTGTGGTGGTTATTTTGTTCTGTTCGACATCTGTTTACAGTACGTATCGTGAATAATGTAAAGTTGTACTAGAACCATCCTCTCGCAATGCCTGCGCTGCCACATCTTTATTTCTTCCATCATCTTCTTATAAGCTGAAACATAATTTAACACATCCTACTCTTCAAACAGAAATAAAAGCAAAATACTAAACTTTTATTCTTTTCTACATATCTTTTTCTTATTATATTTCGAAAACATGTAAAATCTAGAGTTTTTATTTGAAATATATTTTTTCCAAATTGCTTATCTTAATATATTTTTTCAAAATTTTCTGTGTTATCCATTCCTATTGAGTATCCTTTTAAGATTCTGCTTTTCCGTGACTCTTCTTTTCTGAAAATTAACTTAACTCAAAAATCGACTTTTATTTTTAAGTAAAAATCAAACTTGGCCTCTTATAGCCGTATTTATTTTTATTTGCAACTCATAAAATTTCTTTGTAAAATTCGTTTCTTTTAATCAAATTTAAATTGAATTAATAAATTAAATCTAAAAAAAAGATATCTATATCTGTGGTGTATGAAAAGAGTAAAATTATCCTTTCCGTTGTAGCCTTCCTTCTTCTTACTTTCTCCTCCTGTTCTTCCTTTCTTCTTATTCTCTCTTTTTCTAACTGTTTTTCTCTTCTTGTTCTTGTTGCATCTTTAATATATTTTTCGTGTCTATAGTTTAGAAGCCTTTTCATTTCTTCTAGTTCTTTTTCTTGTTGGATTTTAATTCTTTTCAGAGTACCTAGAATTGCGTAGAATACCTAGATTGCGTATCATTTGCGATATCTACATTTTAAATTACCTCTTCTCTAATTATTTTTAATGTTTTCATTCTATCTGTCCATTTTTCTAACTCTTGAAATTCTATTTCGTTTTTTCCGTCTAAATTTTTATTCAAAGCCTGTATGGGTTGAAGTTATCTACATAAATTTAAAAAAGCTGGTGTAAAACCTGTAGACGACTGTTTACTAATATTTAAAGCAAATTGCAGATCATTTAAATTTTCATGCCATGATTTATGGTCTTTTTCTAAATACGCTTTAATCGCTGTTTTAATTGACCAATTACATCTTTCTATTGGATTTGCTTGTGCATGATATTTAGGAGTTTTCAAGTGTCTAATACCAAAAGTTTTTGTCAAATTAATTATTGACTGATTTACATATTCTTTTCCATTATCTGTAAACAAAATTCTGGGTGTTCCCCATTTAGAAATTATACGCTTATGAAATTATTTTTCAACGGTTGACGATAATTTATTTTTTACTGGATTTATTTCTACCCATTTTGTAAACATATCAACAAAAACTAAAATGTATTGATTTCTCGATTTTGTCATTGGTAATGGACCCATCATGTCAGATGCTACTACCGTCCATGGTTCTTCTATTATTCGCTTTCCCATTAAACCGATCTGATTATTTACTTTCGGTTTTATTCTTTTACAAATATCGCATTCTTTCACATATTTAACAGCCTCAGAATACATTCCTGGCCAAAAATAATTTTCGGAAATTTTTGCATACATTTTTTACATACCTAAGTGACCTGCTTGTTTAATATCGTGATTTTCAATAAAACTTGTTCTTGCTATCTAAATTTAGGCTTGAGTTTAGAGGATCGGGTCAATAAAAATATAATTGATTATCGCGTATTCGCCAATTAGGATTTTCCTCTGGTTTATTTTTTACATGAATCATTTTATCTTTATCTTTAATTGTGGTCTGTCATATTTTCGCCTACACGTTGACTCATATAGCGCGCTTCTCAAAACGATAAAATGCTAAGCGCCCAAGATTTTAACTTGACTAATTAATCACTTCTTTAAAGGCAGAAATGGTACCCAAAGTAACATTAGTAACTAGTGCGCACATACCGATAATAACATTCTACCCTTCGCAAGAGGGTTGAACGCTAAGCGCTCAAGATCAGCGAATAAGACCAATCCTAGTAACTTTAACGACAAAAGCGATGTCACTATAAGAATCACGCATCAGAAAGTAGTCAGTAATATGTTTAGCCAAACCAATGAGTTATATTGCGCGCTTCTCGAAACGATCAAACGCTAAGCGCCCAAGATTTGAACTTGACTAAGTAATTACTTTTTTAAAATCAGAAATGGTATCCAAAGTAACATTAGTAACTAGTGCGCACATCGATAATAACAGTGTACCCGTCGCCAGAGGGCCGAACGCTAAGAGCACATGATCAACGAATAGAACCAATCGTAGTAGCTTTACCGACACAAGCGATGTCTGTATACGAAACACGCATCAAGAAGTGGCCAGTAACATAGTCAAACCGATGACAATATGAGTCAACACCGTTGACTCATACAACGCGCTTCTCAAAACGGGCAAACGCTAAGCGCAGAAGATTTGAAGTTGACTATGAAATCGCTTTTTCAAAGGCCTTTCACAAAAGAAATGACAGACAAACATACCGTCGTCGATGGAAATAATGAGTGAATGCTGCATGATGAACGATTGTCACTTTTTAAAGCAAAAAGCGAACGACTTCAGAATGAGCGACGAGCTGAAAGTAGGCCTAATGGCTTGAAAAAAGTTGAAACCTCGGCACTCATGTATTTTACATGGACAATCTTAAGATCTATGCTAAAAACAGAGAGCAACTGCGTCTAGCTTTGGGGATTGTCGAGCGATATACTAAGGAAATTGGAATGGAATTTGAGTTAGACAAATGCGCCAAGGTTTATTTGAATCGAGGAAAACTTAATGGCACCCCTGAAGATCCTGAGCTCGTCGATAGAAGCGCCATACGACATCTTTGCGCTGGAGAGACTTATACATACCTGGGCGTGCCACAGAGCCGCTTTCAGGATGTGACATCTATAAAGGATACTCTCCGAAGCAGATACAAACGTCTCATCCGACAGATTTGGTCTTCCGAACTGTCGGCGAGGAACAAAGTATCTGCAACGAACATGCTTGCCGTCCCGGTACTACTCTATTCCATGGACGAAAAACGAGCTTAGATCTCTTGATATCGGGACAAGAAAGGTTATGCACATGAACAAAAGCATGCATCTTGAGTCTTCCGTTCCGAAACTGTACATCTCACGCAGTAAAGGGGGTCGCGGAATATTGAGTCTTGAATGTCTTCACAACAGGATTATTGTGGGTACAGCACATAGAGTTGCCAATGGAAGAGACCCTTTTCTTAAAATGGTGAGGCATCACAAAGAAGTGGGCGAAGGAGCATTTCTATACAAAGCAGCGGAGGAGGCTGCTGAAACAGTCGGACTTGACTTCAATATTAGGGGTGAACAAAATGCATCAAATCTAATCTATCTCGAGTACTCACTCCTGAAAGCCCGGATTAAGAAAGCACAAGAGAAAAACTTTCGTGAACAGCTCCTCGATAAGAGGATGCACGGTATCTTCCACAGAAATGTGAAGGATCAGTCAATGTTTTCTGAGCTAACGTTTGTTTTCCTTAAATCGCCCGGATTGAAGTCTGGTACAGAGGATTTTATTTTGGCATGCCAAGACGGTGTCATTTCCACCTTAACATACCGTCGACACATTTTGAGCCAAGACATTCCCGATGATAGCTGCAGGGCGTGCCATGCACACCCCGAG
>NC_046666.1:98280289-98306847 GCF_010883055.1 Belonocnema kinseyi
TATTTATATTAAACAACATTCACTTATTATTTCCATTGACGATGGTATGCTTATTGTGTTTATTTGTTTTATTTTGTTGTTTCTGAATTTTTCTTTCGTTTTATTAATACATTCCTCTGCCTTTCAAGACCATAAGAGCTTGTTTCTCTAATGGTTTAAAAAATGGCATTCAGAGTTCGAGTTAATTGCTATGTGTGCGATAGAGTCTATCAACCAGGACAAATGGCTCGAATTGATGAAAATAATAATCTTAATAGGCAAAACATTGCAATTTTTAGACGCCTTCAACTTCAAAAACCACCACTTGAAGTCGCTGATGAGAGTAGGTTATGTCTCAATTGCAATCAATCGATTCGTAATGAGATAGAGGAGCTCCAACGTGACCCAAGCTGTTTAAAACTGAATTTTCTTACACAAACAGGCAGGCAAACGTGCATGTTCTGTAATGTTGATGTTAATACTCTAAGGCTTTCAATTGAATGTAGAGTTAATGCTTTTATTGTCATGGACATTTTCCTTCCAGAAGAAACAAGAGCATGCTTAAATCATTTGGATTAACATGGTTTCATCTTAGGCCCCTTGCTTCCTGGACTACAAGCGATTAATAGACCGTATAGGATTCCGGGACAGCAGTTACTTCTGTTTTTGCAGCAACTTCGTAACGAAGCAAATGTTCATGCGGCCGCGGCGTTTAATAATGAGGATAGTTTAACTGATGAAGAGTTTGAAGCTATTGCTCCTCTAACAAAGGAACAATTTAGAGATTCGTATGCATTTTGTGATCCTATTTCGCAGTTACATGGGCATGGTGCCAGATACGTGAGGAAAAAAGATCTGCTAACTTTCCTTTGCAAAATGCGTCAAGGTATTTCTGATGAATTTCTGAAAGTGATTTTTCATTATTCGAGCCGACAAGCTACAAGCATGGCCATTTCTACTGTAAGAGAGTCTTTAATGCAGCGATTTGTGCCTGGTAACATTAGATTCAATGCGATAAGCAGAGAGGAATTCATTGAAAGACACGTGACATCATTCGCCAATGAACTTTATAATCCACAGCCAGAAATTCCCAGAGCTATTGCTATCATCGATGGAACTTATGCTAACATGCAGAAGAGCAGTAACTTTCGTGTACTTCCACAGTCATTCTGCAAACATAAAGGACGTCACTTGGTAAAACCTGCTCTCATTGTTGCTCCAGACGGATACATACTTGAAATACAAGGACCATATTTTTCTGACCAGCGAAACAATGACGCACAAATGCTCATTAACGAATTTGAAAGAGATGTGGAAGCTATGAGAGAATTTTTCGACATTGGTGATATTTTTATAGAGGACCGTGGATATAGAGAAGCCCAACCCCTTTTAGAAGGCTTAGAAATTGTGTCCAAGATACCACAATTTCTCCAACAAGAACAGAGTCAATTGGTAACGGAAGAAGCAAACGAAGCTCGGGTAATAACGAAATCTAGATGGATAGTGGAATCCAGAAATGGCCACATAAAGTCCATTTTCAAGTTCTTCGAGAAAACCATTCCGAATGCTCATGTACACAATCTAAGGGACTTCTTTCGTATTGCTGGTGTCATAATTAATCGATACCATCCTGTTATCGAGATGCAAGTAGACAATATGCGCTACGGAAATGCAAATTGGAATCGCCTGCATGAACTTCAAGTACCACAATTTCTTCGCCTTACATTGGAAGAAATACGCGACATAACAATTGGCGTGTATCAAGTAGAACTTGCCCCATCTTACGTTCAAGACAAGCTGCAACAAGAAGAAGATGAGGAGTTTCAACTAGATACGTGACTTAATGAACCTGGTTTGATCAGAGTACGAGTATTTTCTCGTTTCCAAAATGCGACAAGGTACCAGCTGTGGATAGCGTTCAATGAGATCGATGACATAGGACCAGACAATAACGAAACGCTTCTCGGTTATTACTGCACATGTAAGTCAGGGGCCTGAACTCTTGGCACTTGCGCACATATTGCAAGAGTTTTACGGTTCCTGGGTTATGCACGTCAGCAGCAACACGTAAAGTATCCTCAAACTTCCTTGCTATAAAGGATTCTAGACGCTGCTAATAGAGGTGAACAAGCGAACCCGAATCAAGAGCCAGAAATAGTTTAATATTTCTCAAAAGCTACTGGGATTGGTTCTATTCGCTGATCATGGGTACTTAGCGTTCAGCCGTCTTGCAAAGGGTACACTGTTATTATCGGAATGTGCGCACTAGTTACTAATGTTACTTTGGGTACCATTTCTGCCTTTAAAGAAGTGATTAATTAGTCATGTTAAAATCTTGAGTGCTTAGAATTTGATCGTTTTGAGAAGCGCGCTATATGAGTCAACGGTGTAGGCGAAAATATGACAGACCACGTCCTGAACCGTTATTTCTATGTTGACATCGCTTTTGTAACAAAATCTATTGTAATTCGTTCTATTCACTGATCATGAGCGCTTAGCGTTTGGCACTCTTGAGAACAGTAGGATGTAATTATCGGCACGTACGCTCTAGTTACTAATGTTACTTTGGGTACCATTTCTGCCTTTAAAAAAGTGATGAATTAGTCAAGTTAAAATCTTGGGCGCTTAGTGTTTGATCATTTTGAGAAGCGCGCTATATGAGTCAACGGTGTGGGCGAAAATATGACAGACCACGATCTAAACCGTGATTTCTATGTTGACATCGCTTTTGTAACAAAATCTGTTGTAATTCAGTTTATTCACTAATCTTGAGCGCTTAGCACCGCATAGCGCTAAAACTGTCCATTTTTTAGAATTTTTGTACGGATATTTCATCCGGCACTTATAACCTTAAAAATTACAAAGTTTCAGCTAAATCCACCGAAAGCCATTTTCCCATACATATAGTGCGGGGTCCTTTCCTCGCAAAATTCTACATTTTTCTTCTTTTCTATTTTCACGCACGTAATATTATTATTTATTATCGCATTATTTCTAAAATTATACCAATTACTTTTTCAGATTGCTTTCAAGGTCATTTGAAGGTCAAATGAAGAAAATATTGCTGAAAAAATCTGAAAAAATTCAGAGATAGGTTTTTTAGCATGCTGAATCCGAATCCGGTGTCGGTTAACCTTCATTAGTTCAAGATCAAAGTCATTTTAAGGTCAAACCAACAAAATAACCTCAAAAAAATTTGTAAAAATTTATATATAAGTTTTAAGAGTCGTAGAATCTAAATCCTAGGCCATTTTGACCATATCTAGTATTTTTAAGGTCATTGAAATATGGAAAAAACAACCCATATATCGAGTTTGATAGACCTTCATCAATTTACGTACAAGCTCATAATAAGATCAAAAAATTAACAATCCCTCATAAACAATTACGATAGACATATTTTTTTGTATCAACTTGTGCCCATGTTTTCCGCTCATACCGTACTCTCTTACTATCAAATGATCTACGTAACGGTTTTTTTAGCTTTTTTCCTGTAGTTTTACACTCTCTTTTCAGTGACCAGCAGTAATCAGCCATAATAGCGACATCCCATCTGCCTTGGTAGCGCTTTTCCATTTCTTTTAAGTCTTGATGGAAACGCTCGCCTTGCTCTTCACTGTAATCGCCACAATTCTCTGAGAATCGATCCAGGTGATTATGCAGGAAGTGCAATTTGTATGACATCAGGCACCCCTTTTTTCCAAAGTTCTTAATCATTTCGGCTACTATAACTTTATAATTTTCGCTTCTTTTATTTCCTAAAAAGTTTTTCACAACTTCCTTAAAACTGAGCCATGCATCCCTTTGAATTTTTGTCATTGTCGTTGGAAACTTATCATCTTGTAAAAGTCTCCTTATTTATAGACCATCAAAAATACCGTCTTTCAACTTGGCATCAGTTTTATATTAAAACTTCTTTTCCAAGTATTTAAAACATCGACTATTTGCATCTAAGACTTTCACAAATTGCTTCATGGCTCCTAATTTAATATGTAATGGAAGAATCAATAATTTTTTTTGATCAACCAGGGCCGATTCAATGATATTTCCTTTTCCTATTTCAAGTGATTTCCTTTCAGCCCACTTATGATTCGTGTAATTTTTTTCGCGATCTCTACTATCCCAAAGGCACAAGAAACACAGATTCGTTGTAAATCCAGATTGTTGCCCTAGCAACATGCCTGAAACTTTCAAATCACCAAATATAAGCCAATTATATGTTTTGTATTCAATGGCCTCTAGAAATTTTTTAAGACTAGTGAAGGATTCTTTCATTGTCGTAGAGTGTGCGACAGGTACTGCGGCATATTGATTTGTGTTGTGAAGTATTACAGCTTTTAAGCTTCTTTTTGATGAGTCAATAAACAGTCTCCAATCATCATCTTAATAAGTATTTGGCTCAAGTTCTTCCATCGGTCCTTTAACATTTGAACAGTACGCTAATTTTTCTTCATCAAAGACTTTTTCTTCGAAATACTGGTTAAATCTCTCATTTCTTTTTCTATAAAACGTTACTTTCGTACCTTTTTCTAATAAATTTTTACTTTTTAAGACTGAAGCTAAATGTTCTGCAGCATCTTTAGGTAGTTCCAAATCTCTTACGAGATCATCATCATCATCATCATCATCATCATTTTTTTACTGATCCTACCTGGGCGTATTTAAGATTATGTAAATTTTTTTATTATACCCACGGATATCGGTTTTACAGAAATAACAATCATCTTCGTTGGATGGCTCATTCCATTCTGTGGGTTTAATGAAGATCAATTTAGAATCGTCTTTAGTTTTTTTTCCAAATAAAAAGCATTTTGCGGCAGTTATTGCAAATACTATCAGGAGCCCAATCTCCCGATACTAGATCTGAATTAAAGCATTCTTTGTATATATTCCGAAAATTTTCGTTGAACGATCTTCGATCGTTTTTGTTCGGAATAAATGTTCCACAAATGAAGCGAAATGCGTTAACATCTTTCGGGCATACGGGTTTAGAAGATGAGGTTGAAGGTTTGTTTATATTTTCCATATTTTTATATATAAACCCGCTCGACAGAGATCCTGGTCCGATTGCAGGTGAGACCGCCATCCTGGAGGTGATAACCCTTTTACCTTTCCAGGGCTAAGTAAAAGGGCTTTTCGTCTTTGACGAGGACAATGTCAACTCGTCAACGAACACACTATGGCATCATCATCACACCCTTTCGACCCACTGTAAGGCAGTGCACTTCCACTGGCATCGGTACCCCGAATAGTGTATGAGCGAATCATTCTACACATCCCCTTACGGGGCAGTTGTCATCGTCACGCGACTAGTCGAGGCAACAGGTGAAAAAGAATCGATTACATTCATCGAAACATCTAGGATCCGCAGATCCACACATGCACACACGCAAACATTCACTCATAACCGCTAATACATGTGGACATTTATAAAAAATGTATTTTTTACCATATTAGGGCAAAAAGAACCCATTTCTAAACATTTGAATTTTTTCAGATTTCTTTAGCCTTTCTTCCGAATTCGACCTTCAAATGACCTCAGATGACCTTCAGATAACCAGTTATGATCAAATCAACCTTGGATTTGTATTTAGCAACCCTCAAAACCTATATATAAATTTTTACAAATTTTTTTGACAGAAAAAGTGAGGTTATATGGAAAAGTTCTTTTTACTTACCTTAAAATTTTCAACTCTAATAAATACTGTCATAAAGGAAATGCCCTAATCCGTCAACAGATTTGTCAAATATTTATTGTGTTGTAGATTTCCTTGATGAAGTTGAAAATTCCGAGATTATAATTCCTCTGATATAGAGCCGCCTACTATTTTCAAAAGTTCTTCTGCAAATAACTCAAAAGTTAAATTATGATTACATTATTAAGATAAAAGGCCAATATTTATACACACCTTTTTTCACGTTAGAAACAGAAACTGTAAATATTTACGTACGAATTTTTAGAAATATACATTTCAAATTTTACTGACAAAAAAAGTGAGGTTATGTTTGGAAAAGTTCTTTTCACGTACCTTACAATTTTCACCTTAAACGAAACACTGCACTTATAATTATGAAGTATGGTATGATATTTTCACGAGTGCAACATAAAACTTCTGCAGATAAAGCAAACTGTCCAAACCACCCAAACCGACAAACGTCTGAGTTTGTCGAACAGTGTCAAAGGTAGATTTCTTAGGCTGCTATTTTCTTTTATTCTGCGGATGCGCAATTCTAAACCTCCTTTTTCAAACATGAAATTTATATTAAAAATTTATGTTATAAAAATATATACTGAAAAATCGCATAGAAAAGATAAAAATAGTATGATTTTTCACAAATCAATTTAATAAAAATGATTTAAATATAAAATTGCAACTTCCGAGTAATCATGCAATTCAGTTGTTCTTTCAAATTAAAATTTGTTAATACATTGCTAAAAGTCGGTTTCAAAATCTTCCATTCTTTTTAATATTCTTTTTACTTTGTTAAATTATTAATTACATTATAACCATATTTTCAATGCTAATTTCTTTTTGTATAAATTTCAGATATCACTTTTTTTAAACATTTAAGAAATGTATGTTTCAAAGTAAAAAGATTCGCATGCTATATATTTGGCTGATTACAAATAAAAGGTTAATTTTTGGCTACTACGAATGTTATTATTAATTTATCCTATCTATTGTAAATATTATTAATAAGGTGCATGATAGGCGCACGCTTGCGTGGCAAACTGGCCTCACTCGTGCGTGGTAGACTGGCTTCAATCGTGCTGGCAATATGAGACTCATTGTGGTCGCACTTGTGAATGACCCACTCATGCTTGCAAGATGAGTGCGTCATGCGCCGCACAACGTGACTCGCACGGCGTGCGAGAAACGTGCGTCGCACGATTTTTATGTGCGTTATTATTTGAAAGTTTTGGATTAAAAAATTTTGGATTTCTATTTGGGAATCTTGGTTTGTATTGTTGCATATTTTGTTGGTTACAATACCTCGGCCTAAATTGTCTTTCTTGATTTTGATCCTGATTTTAATTTCTATTATGATTCTCATTTTCAGTATTAACTTCGTCTTGGTTTTTTTTCTGATTGCAAAATTTTATTTTATTTTTAATTGTTTCAGTGTATCTCTCATTTAAGTAAGTTTCTTTAAAATCTTTAATAAATTGATCTAAATATTGCCAATTATTTTTATTCACTTAGAACCAACCTAATGCTTCGTCTTTTTAAATTATTTAAAAAATATGGTAGGCTATTTTCCGTGTTTTTAAATTTAATCGGCCAATTTGACATTATTTGGAAAATGGTTTGTATCATTCCGAATGGAAAGAGAGTTGCTGGAATTTCATTCATATTATTTTCATTCATCTCTTCTCTTTCCATATCGTTCCCCCTACTTCTATCTATTCCACCTTACGAGTCTGTTTGACATTGAGGTAGATTTGATTTTCGCATAATTGATTGCCTTTGCATCGGTCTCGGTAATGAGTATTCGTCCCCTTGAACGCTACCCCTATTTATTGTCATTTTATTCCATGCACCTGCTAACGAGTGCCTTTGCTGATTAAAATCGAATTCAGTTTCTTCGAGATGAACCGTATTTTGCACATTTCTTGACTTATTACTTTGAGAAATTAGATTTTGACTTGCATTTAAAATTCGATCCATTTTATAGTTTAAATTTTTAATTTCTTCTAAAAGTTCTTTGATTTTGATTTTATCACTTTTCTTTTCTTCAAATTTGATTAATTCTTGTGCCTCATTCCAAAATTCATTATTGTTATATAAAAAAGAATCAATTTCGAACGTTCTGCTATTAATTCTCGCATTTTCTTTCTCATGTTTTAAGAGTTTCTTCCCTTGCTAACCGACTCGATTCTAGTCGTTCCCTGTCTCTTTCTAATCTTTCGAGTTCTTTTCTCTGGTTTTCAATTTCTCTATCTATTCTGCTTATTTCTAATTCATTATTTTCTAAACTCCTACTATTTTCATCTTCTATTCTCCAATTATCTAACGTATTCTCAGTATTTGGGGACAGTATTCCAATTTCGCGTCTATGTGAGGTATGGTTTTGTCTGTTTGTGATTGGGGTACTCTCTGTCTGTTTTTGTGTTGTCTTTCTTGGGAATGCACCTTTCGCTTGATTTGTAGCTTTTTCCCCACATTCCAACTCTCTATTTCGTACCGTTACGAATTCTAAGTTCACATTTCTTGCTAATTCTTCTATTCTATTTTCTCCTTCGACCGATTAAATAATAATATTTTCGTTTTTAAAATTACCCGCATCTCCTTGTGCATTATTTTCTTCCAGCATAATTGCCGGAATTTCATTAGTTTCCCTATTTTCTCTTGTATTTTCGACCGGATTAGCCATTTTTGGAATAATTTGTATTCTACCGGACCTTAACTTCATTCAATTTTTTACTCCTTTATCTAACACCTTTCTTCTTTTTTAAGAACTAGCTCAGGGGTTCTTTACGGCTGATTAAAAACATGCACGTTCACTTAAGTGAGCGTCTCGGTTTTTACTACTTCACGGTTGCGCTTGACCTGACTGTGTTGCGGACGTATCCACTAGGGGCGGGAAGTGTTAGGGTTGTTTATATGACGTCACTGGTTCCTACCAATTTTTGCCAATTTTCGTTACTGACGCCGCTTCTTTTTGTAACTTTCGTATTTATTGCTCAATTTTCTTCTAGTTTTTGTTAACTTTCTTGTCTTGTCTGTTCTATCTAGTTTCTTCCTACTAGTAACTTCTATTTTCTTCTTTTATTTTTACGAAATTCATTTCCGTTTTTTCAACCGTATTTTATTTATTTTTGTTTACGATTTTTTGTTTAAACCCTTCACTTATCCAATCCTGCTACAACGAATACAGATAAGGCGTTTTTTCTCAGGGTAATTTTATTTTATTTTATTAAAGGTGGCAGAGCTTACGAACATGCAAATTATACCCGCACTTTTTCTAAAAGATATAAAACACTTTATCGACCATTAAATAAATTAAAATTAAAATTAAAATTATTTCTTGAAAAAAAGATCCTACTGCATCTTCACTCCATTGGGAAACGAACCACAAAACTTCTGATTTCCGGTCAGGTGCTTTTCCAATTAAGCTATTAGAGGGATCAGAATAAGAACTCTTAATTCAAGAACACAACGCTAATTTTTAGCAAGGTGTTAATGGTACAAGTAATTATTTTCAAATTTTTAAATTTATCTGCTATATCATCAGATATTGTACCTTACCGACAGTAGATCAACCCTCCAAACCATGAAGACAGAAGAATCTACACAATATCGATCAAGTTAAGAATCTTCAATAATAGAAAATACTTAACGTCTTAATAAAACTTAATAAGCCAAGGTAACGTAAGTGAATTTGGTAATCTCAAGAAGGAGGCGGTCAAGCTCTGGAAGCGTCGTCTGGAGACTCCTGGTGATTTGGGGTGAAGCGTTACCCGTATCGGGGTGCAGAGAGCACAAGACAAGGCAGGTGTGCAGGAAGCACAAGACTCAAGTAAGCTTGCCTACGGGGGGCAAGTTTACGTTTATATAGACTGGGTTTGTAGTTCCCCACTCCCAAGCATGGGCCCGCAGGGCCGTACGATAGCGGGGTGCTTGTAACTTTGTTACAAATTATTTTCTTAAAAAAAAAAACAGTTTTAACAGGAAATGTGTTTTTTCACTGAATACGATAAAAATTCTACATTAAACACTTAGTTTCGGAAAAATATTAATTTTTTGTATTCACTTATGGTTCTAAACTAGTAAAAACAGTGCTAAAATTGGTTTGAAGCCCAATTTAAAATGCAAATTAAAAATGCTACCTGGTTTCACAATTAAGTTCGCTACAGTGGACAGTTCCTAACTTATCTGCATTTTCCTATTCAAATCTACTTGCATCCACTTCCCATTCACTACAATTAAATAATGAAGAGCGTAATCTGCATTATACAATTTATCGGACTTCATCAAACATCCATTGTATGATGCAGATTCGTTCCTGTAAAAGGGAACCTGCACTTTTCCATTCAGTTTGACTTCCTTCAAACTACAATTCATTGAGAACTTGAAACGATTCATGCGTTTTTTCTGTCAATTGTAAATCACACATTGAACTTAATTTAGTTTTTTGAGGTTATGTTCTCCTATTCAGAATGTCTTAAAACTATAGAACGAGTACATCTGGGAATGTGGCTTTGCAGATTTAAGTAAGTCCAAATAGGTGGACAATTCAAAGAGCCCCAAAACAATTGAAATGCAACTTTGTTAATCTGGAATTTTAAGATACACATTTCAAAGCGCTCCAGTTTAATCGTTTCTTTTTTCCTGGGTTCATACACTGTTCAAAAGTTCATAGTGCTCGCAGGTGATAGTAAAACCCAGAAAACAAAAATCCATTCAACTGCATTTGAACGAGTTTTGAAGTCTTCTAAATAGCGTATCTGTCACTGGAATTCCAGATAGCCGCCGACAGGATAGAGTGAGTTTCGAATGAGAAACCGGCTTGTTTAATCGGCACGTAATTTTTGTTTTCGTATCATTTAGTAGGGATTGTGAATCAGCATTAACCAATAGAGGAACAATAGTTCCGATAGAAAATTATTAATTTAAATAAAACAAATTTAATTTAAATTGTTTCAATTATTTATTAAAAACTAGTTAAATGGAGAACTTTCATCAAAATTCGGGCATACCCACAGTCTACTTTTATTTATAGACTATATATTTTCAGGCATTTTAATATTTTGTTGAACATTGTTTTTCATATATTTGCACCACACATCTGAATGTTGAGAATTTATTTATATATTTTACACAACAAAAACAAAATTGTTTCTTTTATTTACGTTTATAAATTCTTGTTATCACTGAAAGTAAAAAATGAATAAGTTACAATCTGTAGGTTATATGAAACTTCACATTTACCTGATATCAATCTTAAATTAACAAAAACTATCACTCTCGATTTATTTTATAGAAATGTCACTGGCGCTTAATTCAATAAAAATCTTAACATTCTTGCACAAAATAATCTATTGAAAAATATTGTAAAAAGAGAGTTACAACTAAAATAATCATTAAGTTTAGAAACAAATTGTCGTATTAATCATAATATATAATAATATTATTTCACTTGAATTTCTTTCATTGTTGTTTAATCACAATTGTCCCAATCAAATGTGTTACTACATACTTCTCACCCGAAAGAATTAATTCTTTAAAATTTTAATCTGCATATTGTACTCAGTTAGACATATCCTGAGGTGACATACAATTGGAAGATACACGCTTATTGAAAATTGCTGTTTTGCGCATCGTATTTTTACTATTCGTTGTGATCCTTTAAAAACTCCATTTCATATTGAATCTCAACCCATTCATGTGCACATTAATGAATTGTCGAATGCCCGTAGGAATTAGTTCAGGTTAGTCAGTCTCATTCAACTCTATTCACTAACGAGTGTGGAATGGCAGATTTAAAACACGGTGCTCAGGTGACCGAATAAAAATATGGCCGATCGATTACATTATTATTCTGTCAATCTGCAGATGACAGATACGTAATTCAAACCGACTCGATTTTAACGGTTCTTTTTTTCCTGGGAAGTAAGTTAAGATTATTATTATTATATGAACGATTAATGATTGCTTGTTCACATTAATTTTACTATATCTGATAGACTTACGCATTTTTTATCAAAACACATATGTTAGAATGTTTGTTTCCTCATGCTTTACCGATGTATGGTAGTCGAACTTTTGTTCGTGTTCGCGAATTCATTATATTGAGTATCTAAGAGCAATTTTGTACTTAATACGTGGTTGTTTAACAAGAATAATTTGCTTTTAAGGATTCTCAAAAGTTGATGTAACCTTTACCCATATCATGGAATTTGTCACTGATGATAGTTTGTAAGGGTAAAATTGCAGCCATAATGTACGATGAAGTAGTTGCCATTTTATTCTCTTTATAGGCGTTCCTCCTTTTATCTAAGTGAAACCTGATTATGAGAAGATTAATTTTTATGTAAGAGGCGGCCATAATGAAATGATGCATTCATAATGTGAAGACTAATGTACAGCTTTCCTTGGCGTGGAATTTGGAGATTCTGCTTTTTCTGATGGAAACAGCCTTAAGGAGTCCAATTACTAGGATGACCCAGCACGCTACCATGTTGTTGAATGTTTGTCTCTGCACGTCTAGTGAAGCATTGTGACTGGAAAAGTTTTAGAAAACTTTTCTTTGTCCTCCCTCCCTCGTTTGTTCGTTCTCCTTGATGAAAACGTAGAGAGTATTATCTTCGTCTTTCTAGCAAACTTGATAGTGTAGACAGCTGACCGAGGGATTCCATTTCTTGATTTTCTTGAGAAATTTGCAACTGATTGAATATAGGGATTAGGAAAATTGGGGAAGTTCATCAATCTTGCTTGATCACATATATCTTTTGACACATCCCAGAGTCTAAATAAAAGCATGTATTATTGCCGTATATTTTTTTTTCATTTAATTTAGTATGAGAGTTTTTACTTTTGATTACTACTCTCTCTTCTGTATACATGTGCTATCGTGTATTAAAAGTTATTAAAATGTTCATATGAAGGCTAAAGTGATTATTTGGATTTTTGTGTTTATAATCTCTTTCCTTTAATTAAAATTGTGATTTGCTTCGAGAAAATTCTAAAGGTTGAGCAAGTCTATTTGCCAGTACCCATTTAAGTAAAGTTTTTTTACTTTATGGTTTTGTGCTAAACATCAAAATTCCTATAATTAATTCTTATTTCACATACTGAACAATATGGACCAATTCAATGCGTTTACTGTTAGAAAGTCTGTATTCTATTTAACACAAGTTTATATGAATTCATTTGCATATGAAATTCATTCGACAAATTCCTACTAGCGAAGTCCTATTCTTCAGAAATCAAATCTTATTGATTTTGATTTTTTTTTTAAATTTAATTACTTTTTCAACAGTTTTCGCTTAAGTCCCATTGTTGAGTATCAGGAGACTATTTCTTCCAAACAGTAGTCCGTATTTAATCCAGAAAAATGTCTTTTATTAATTCAAAGAATCAAACTCCTTAAATGCATCACTCAAAAAATGTTGTTAGCATTCAAGAAATAAATTTTCTTGGCTCATAAGGTTAAGGTTAATTCATTTGTTTGATTTAATTAGCTTAATTCACTTCCATTATTAAGTGCGTCTTTGAATTAGTCCATTTCTTGAAAGATAAAATGAATAAAATTTTGGATTGTTTCTTTGCTTATAATTGAAAAGTGTAAAAATCTAAATAAACTGGTTCAAAATTGCCCACTCGATTTTTTATTGTTTTTAGATTAAAGAAACAACTGTCTAGTCCAAAAATATATTTAATCAAGGTCGCTATAGAAATAGACGTGAATACGTTTAGGCTGTATCTTATTCTTATTGTGTCATTTTAGACAGATGGAAAAATCGCGCATTCAAAATAATAGAATAATCTTTACTTTTGCGCTGAAATCTGAAAATATTAATTTTTCTCTATTCTATGCTTATTACCGGGTATACTACCTCTTAGTTGTATTCTTCAAGGCGTAATCTCCATCGAAGTCATCTTGAACTAGGGTCTTTCACGTTGTGAAGCCAAACCAAAGCTTTATGATCATTTTGAATTTTAAAGGGATTTCCTAGTAGATACTGTCTTAACTTTTTCTTGAAGTAAATTTCAACGAGGAATTCAATGGTGACCTTCATTTTGAACTTGAAGTTGACCTTCATGGTTTAGCATTACACAGGAACAAGGACGTGGACGTATTAAATTCTGTTTCCTTTGGGTTGCTTGATTAGCGTGAGTCCCCTTGCATCTCATGCTTCAGTGAAGATGTTCGAACTGAAAACCTTGAGCTTCTTGATAAAAAGCTATGCGATTTTAAAATGAGTTACAGCATTACGATTCATCTCGCTATCAATCAAAGTAGCCTGTTGCAGAATCCGATTCTGCAATTCGTCTAAGCTTTGCGGTTGCGTTGAGTATACTTTGCTCTTTAAATAACCCTAAAGAGAATAATCTAGAGGCGTCAGATCAGGAGATCTAGCAGGCCACTCGATTTCACCCCTTCTTCCAATCCACCTTTGAGGGAACTGAGTATCCAAATATGCTCGAACTGCTGGAATCAAATATTTTGTAAATTATCGCCTGTAATCTCCCTCATTCTTGGTAAAATTTGGTTTCTGAGAAGCTTTTCATATGCACGGGCATTGAGATTACCATCGATGAAGAAAGGGCCTATCAATGTATCATTCAAGATACCGGTCCAAACATTAATCTTTTGTAGATATTGTGTATGACTCTCCAACATCCAATCAGGATTTGTGTCGGACCAATATCTACAATTTTTCCTGTTAACTTCACCTTTTAAAGTGAAAGTAGATTCATCTGAAAATACTGTATTGTACAAGAAAAGAGGATCTCTATCAATTCTGTCCATCATAATTTCACAAAATTCAACCCGACGATGAGGATCCTCTTCATTGAGCTCTTGTACCAGATGAAATTTGTAAGGATGGAAATCAATGCTTTTTAAAATATTTCGCACTGTCTCAGGAACAACGTCACGCTCATCACTAGCTCGACGTAAATTAAGGTGTGGGTTTTCAACAAATGCTTGGGCTATGTCCATCTGCATCTCCTCAGATCCTGCAAATTTTGGCCGACCAGTTCTCTGAAGGTCGTTGATAGATTCATGATTCATAAAGCGCCTTACAGTTCTTTCAATTGTTGATTTTGAGACAGGATTTAACTCTTCTCCATTACAGATACCCTCTCTCGTTCCAAATGTTTAGCTTGCGTCATAATAATCTTTTAGCGAAAAATAGTGAGTATGTACTCGTAATACGTAAATTTAGATTTATTCGTAATATTCGTATGGAAAAACGGTATAGGACTTATGGTATCGCCTTAGGTATTAACTTAGGTATCGAAAGACGGTATAGGGCTGTATAACTCTTCGGGGAGGAACAGAACTCTCACCAGAGCGCCTGGAACTTTTAATGAAAACTTTCCTTATGATTTTACAATATTCAAAAAGCTGTAAACAAGATCAATACAGAACTCACCAATGAATTTCTCGTTGAAATTTACTTCAGCAATTACACTGACCTTTTGGAAAACTTTGTTAATTTCAAATAACCTCTAACTGACCTTGACCGTTACAATTGACCTATGACTTGGGTACGTACCTGAACGTAGAATTTTCCGCTATATCGATGGCAGACATAAAAAAGGGGGTTTCCATTTTAAAAAAACAAAGTTGACCTTCAAAAAGCCATGACAGTCAACTTCAAGGTCAATATGAAGGTCACCATTGAATTCCTCGTTGAAATTTACTTAAGGAATTACACTGACCCTTCGGAAAACTTTGTTAATTTTAAATAACCGCTAACTTTCCTTGAACGTTACAATTGACCTATGACATGGGTACGTACCTTAACGTAGAATTTTCCGCTCTATTGATTGCAGGTGTAAAAAAAGGGGGTTTCCATTTAAAAAAAAAAGGTTGACCTTCAAAAAGCCATGAAGGTCAACTGCAACCGTTGCAAAGAAAAACTATTGCGATTATTCCGTAACCTTCTATAGGGAATTTCAACGTAAAATCCGAATTTCAAAAATTCAAAAGTTGACTTTGCTGTTTTTTCGAGTTTTTTAAAAAGGAACCGAATGGGGACCCAATGGGGTCTTTACGGGTACTTTGTAGAGGTTCCATTCGGTTCCTTCGGTCCGCCAGGGATTTGTGCACTCGTCTGACGCTCTTCTTCCGTCTCGCCCGGCGCTGCGTCCATACGGCGAGCAGAGTTGTAGTTTAAAGTATCCTCGTTTGAAAGAAACTGAGGGTTGATCTCATCATGATGATAATACGGATTTGAATATCCTGTACTTTGCAACGAAGCACTTGGAAAATATGGATAGGGATTGTTCGGCTTGTACGGATATTGAAAAGGCGAAAAGTAATTAATTGAAAAATTAGGATAATTCGAACTTCCAGGTGAGAATGGGTGTCTTCTTTTCCCTTACGGGTACGGTTTTTTATCCCAACATTTACGTGAGTCACGAGTTGTCGCAATACGAGCATCAGGGATAGAACTGCGATCCCATGACCCTGAATAATTAGACTGATAATGTCTTGAACTATGATAATAATTTGTTGGTTATTGAGGGCATAATTGTTGTCTCGCCTCATACTCGAGCGCGACATTTAAGGCTGCGTCTAAACTCACCGGATTATGTACTTCTACCAACCCCGAAATGCTATCAGTCAGGCCTCGTTTAAAGGCTTCGAGGGCACAGTTATTTAATGGGGGTAATATTTGTCCGAAATTTGAATATTTGTCTTCAAGGGTCGCTTGGGCTCCTGATTTTAGAAGTTATCCAATCAAAAAATGCACTCGCGTTTTCTTCACGATTCATACTTATGATTGAAATTTCGTCTAAATACAACGCATAAGATGTACGAGGTGCAAAACGCTGTTTTAAGTGCGTTATCAAATTATTTATGGTTGTAAAATTTTTTCATGAATGTAGTCTCTTGCCGCACCTTTTATTCGTGCTAGAACAGCCTTAACTTGTTTTTCTGGACTTTTAGGATTCTAGGTGAGAAGGGGCTATTGCAAGATGCAACGAGAAAGGGGTTTGGAAATCGATTTTTTTTACATTTTCCGGATCAATTAATTTACACACCTTTTGTTACTGTTTTTACTATACTGAACTCAGACTGTGAATAGTTTCGAAGAAATTTGTTATTTAAAACCGAAAATATAATTTTTGAGCTTTTAGGGAAACACTGAATTTAAATTTAGATTAAATATACTGAATTTAAACGAAAAATTGACAATCCCACCGCTGCCACCAAATCAGCTGTTACATCCCGAGCAAAAAGCGAGTGTAGTTTATTAATGGGATGGGTAAGAGAGGTTAAAGGGCTGATTTAGTTAGGGTGGTTATTCACCTTTTTTTTAAGATCGAAAAAAATTTTATTGCTGAATCTTTAAGTACAACTCCTGGAAAATATTTTCTCAAATATTCATAGAGATCCGAAGAATAGTTCGATAGGAAAACAGCGTTTTGAGGCGCGGATTTCGAGGTTTACATACACTCACCTTCAAACTTTGAATGCGATTATCTCGAAATCGTTTTTTTCCAAAAGTGCCTTTGCTATGACCGCGATTGCACAAGAACTATTTGACCGCTCTTCTTCATTTTATTCTATAAATTGTCCGTGATGATTGTTCTCAGTTCGTGAACGATTCGGTTTTTGTGCACCAATTTTGATTTTGCAAATTAGAATTTTTAAATAAAATTTTTCGAACTCGAAAAATTAACTTTTTAAAAAAATCCTTACTGTATGCAGAAAAATTTATTATTATTCCTTATTATTCGTTTGCAATTTCGTTACTCTTCTCTTCCTCTTTTCTAGACAATATCTTAGTTCTTATTTCTACTAGAAGTACATACGCGCGCTTCGCGCGCGACACCTTGCTTTGCCTGCAATTATTTTATTTATAAATGAAGTTTAATATGATACCGCGACATTCATTTTTGCTTTAATAACTTTCACGTGTACACGGCTCCGCAGGACTATCCTCTCAAGATGCAGAATAAATTATTGCGCAACACTAAACATTTTTATGCAAGATTAGAAAAAACATATGAAATGTCGGTGCGTACCAATTTTCATAGAAATACATGGTAAATGATCTGGCCAAATGTTTAGGCAACTGCGAGTAATAAATTGTGCTAAAATTCATACAGAATAGTAAATCATGAAAATTTGATTATTATAATTAATCGGAAAAAACTGTCCTTTTCGTTGAAAAATAGCAAAATTCTGAATTTTGTATGAAAGTTCTATAAATAATGAATAATTCTTGTAAATTTAACAAACAACTTGAGAAAGATTCATCGTAAAAATAATCATAGTTAACTTCGTAAACCAATTGTATTTATTAATTAAAAAATACCCTTACTCTCAATATGTTTATGAATATTGTTTGAATTACTAATAATTATTATAAATGTATAAAGTATGGTGGGAAATGATCATCGAAAGTAATTCTTAGTTCATTCCGTAAACAAATTATACCTCTTACTAGAAAAATTGCCAAACTATAAATATGTTCATAAACATTTTTTAAATAATTAATCATTGTAAATTTTCATACCTTCAGAGAAAATAAATCATCGAAAAAATATTCTTAGTTAATTATGTTAAAAAACGTAGCCTACTCGTAAAAAGAAAACCAAATTCTTTATCTTTTAATTGAAATTGTTTCAATAATTAATAGTTCTTGTAAATTTGAAAAGCAACATAGAAAAGAGTCAGCAGATATACATTTTTAGTTGACTCCGTAAACAAATTCACTTGTAGAAAGAGGTTAAACTCTTAATTTTGCAATTAAAATTCTTTGAGTAATTAATAGGTCTTGTAAATTTGCAAAGCAACCTAGAAAGCAGGCATCGGAAGACATTTTTAGTTGACACCGGAAACATATTGACTCCTAAAAAAGGCACTTTTAATTGCATAAAAAGAGTCATTGTATAAAAACTCTAACTTGATTTCGTTAAAAAAACTAAATTGTAGAAAAAAGGTCAAACTCTTATTTTTAAATTGAAATTCTTTAAATAAATAATAGTTCTTGTAAATTTACAAAGAAAAATAGAAAATAATCATCCGATAGACATTCTTAATTGATTCTTATGATAAAGGTCAAACTCTTAATTTTTAATGAGAATTGTTTAAATCACTAATAGTTCTTGCAAATTTGAAAAGCAGCATAAAAAAGAGTCATCGGATAGACCTTAGTTTAATTCGAAAACAAATTGACTCGTAGGATAAAGGCCAAACTTTTAATTTTTTAAATTAAAATTGTGTAAATAATTAATCATTCTTGTAAATTTGAAAAGCAGCAGGAAAAAGAATCATTGTATAGACATTCTTACTTAACTTCGTAAAAAAACTAACTCGTAGAAAAAAGGTTAAACTCTTCTTTTTAATTTGAAATTATTTAAATAGATAATAGTTCTTATTAATTTGAAATGCAGCATAAAAAAAAGTCATTGTATAGAAACTCTTACTTCACTTCGTAAAAAAATTAACTTGTAAAAAAAAGGTCAAACTCTTATTTTTAAATTGAAATTCTTCAAATAAATAATAGTTCTTGTAAATTTACAAAGAAAAATAGAAAATAGTCACCCGGTAGACATTCTTAATTGACTTCGTCAACAAATTGACTCGTATCAAAACGGTTAAACTTTTAGTTTTTAAATTGTAATTCTTTAAATACTCAATAGTTCTTGTAACTTTGCAACGCAACATAGAAAAGATTCATCGGATAGACATTCTTAATTAATTTAGAAAACAAATTGAACTCGTAGGATAAAGGCCAAACTTTAAATTTTTTAACTAAAATTATTTAAATAATTAATAGTTCTTGTAAATTTTAAAAGCAGCATAAAAAGAGTCATTGTATACAAATTCTTACTTGACTTCGTAACAAAATTAATTCGTAGAAAAAAGGTTAAACTTTTCTTTTTAAATTGAAATTATTTCAATGAATAATAGTAATAGTAAATTTACACTAGCAACCTAGAAAAGAATCATTCGATAGACATTCTTAGTTGACTCCGTAAAAAATTAACTTGTAGAAAAAAGGCCAAACTCTAAAGGTTTTAATTGAAATTCTTTAAATACTTAATAGTTCTTGTAAATCTACAAAGCAACATGATAAATTAAATGTATTCTTTAAAAAAAGCCATTTATGAAAATTGTTTAAATAATTACAATGTTTGAAGATTAAATAAATGTTTAAAAAACATACATAAGAACCACTTGAATTCGGTACGATCACTAGGAATGTTTACAACCATTATGTAAACAGATCCCTCGAATGTGCCTTGATGCCTTAGAGCTAGCTTTGAATGAAATGCAAGTCAAAATTGTAAATCCAAACTCCAGACTCGAATTGTATCCAGGCGCGCATCCAGAGGGGGGCCACAGCGGCTTGCCCCCCCCCCCCTTCCAAGTCCAGACTCGAATTTTGCAAATAAGATAAGTAAAGTTTATTATATATAATACTGGAAAGCGAATTTCCTCCTTGAATACGGTTATAGAGAAAACATCAATTCTCAGCGTGTATGTTTCAAATATAGCGCCCATTTTATATCATGTAGTACGTACCATGGACATAGGAAACACGGGACTAGGTATGCCATCCTAACTTTGGTGAGCGGGGTTGAATCCACGGGAGGGGGAGAATTCCATGAGTGGGAAGAGCCGCCATCTTACGATGTGCCATTTAATTATGTGCACGAGCATTTTCGCCGACAAACTGTGCATGAAAATATAAACATGTGGGCGCTGCCATGTTTGTCGCGGGACATCAAAAGGTGTCGTACCTCTCCCCTCATTGCATCACCCCGGCAATGGCATGCCTAGTCCCTTGTTTCCTGTGTTCATGTTACATACAGATACTCTGGTAAGGTAGATCAATGTTACAATGTATTCCCAACACTGGCGCTGTCACGCTTGCAGTCGTATCCACATGCGGCAAGAGAGCCTGACAGGTGGACTGCGCCCTTCTCTCCTGATATAAAATGTTGATATTATAATACAGTATCAAGTTTACACACGAATTATCTTGTATTTTGTTTATTTAATATAGTACACTTATTTCGGTATTATAATATAATTTTGTAATTATTAGGTTGTTAATTCGCTACTGAAATGCGTAAAAGATTTGTTTATATGAGCAATTCCATGTCAAGTCATCTATAGAATCTAAGTTATTGTTAGAAATTTTAATGACTTTAATGCTGTGTAGATGAATTTAAAAAAAATCATTTGTAATAAGATACAGTTGTCAAGAAATATTTTTTTAAACAAAAAATTTTAAAAACTTGGATTTTTGAAAAATGAATTTGTAAAGTGATTTATTTAGGGGACAGGGTAAGCTATCTATACATTTTTTAAGTGGGTTTTTTTTCAGAAATCCATATTAAAAATTCGATTTTGAAAAAATTCAAGAAGGTATTGAAATTTTTTGTTTCAAGAAATATTTGTTCAGAACTGCATCACATTACGAATATTTAAAAAAATACACCTTAATAGTATTAAAATCACAAAATTTATGAGAGTAAAAAGAAAAAAGACCAAATTTTTCAATTTTGAGTATCCTTCAATTTCTTGAAATTATTCAAAAATTATGTTAGGTTTTTTCTTTTAAGACCTAAGAGAACAAATACTACAATTTTCTTAAAAATTACTAACAATAGCTTAAGTTCTTCACATTATTTGACATGAAATTGCACGCATATAAAATGTAAGTAATAATAATGATTAGAATTATAGCACAAAAGTATATGATAATAATTGTTCATAAACGGCAATTGCTAACCAAATTTTACAATCACGTATCTTTGTACAATAATAATGATTCCTTTCACATGTAACGAAGCATACTAAAAAGATGATTGTCATTAAGTATCTGTATGAAGCAATTATTTTCTTTCTTTTGAATGCATTCAAGCATATGAAGATATACAATACAAGGGGACAGGGTTGAAAGTATGAAGTCCTCTATTTTTAGTTTCCAAGAAATTCAACACTTTCTTTTTGGCTAAATGTAAAATATTTCTACTACACTACATACGGTGCAACATCATCTTATTACGAATACTATAAACAAATCTTTCACGCATTTTAGTAGCGAATTAATAGCCTAATAATTACAAAATTATATTCTAACACCGGAATAAGTGTACTTTATTAAATAAACAAAATAGAAGATAATTCGTATGCATGCTTGATACTGTATTACAATAACAAAATTTTATATCAGGAGAGAAGGGCGCAGACCATCCCAAAGCTTTGAGACGGCTCTGCTGAGCGAGCAGCAGCTACAGGAAAATCTGGGGAAAACGTCTGCCTGCCGTTGGGCAATATGACGGACCTTTTTTTCTACATTTTTTTTCTGCTCCCTATGGCACGCGCCTCGCCTCATTAAACTCTGAATTATTCTGAGCGATTTTAATCGCGAAAATATAATTTTTATTCAGTTTTGTAAACAAAATAGGAATCAGGGTACATTAACACACATTTTAAGCTAATAAACAGCGCGTTAGCTCCATTCAATTCCTAAATAAAAACATTTGACAAAAATCCTTACAAAACTGAAATTTTAAATTATTTTTAAATTTTAAGGTCTCTACTGGATTCTAAACATGTTGCAGGACACTCCAGGATTTTTTCAAATTTTTTCCAATATATTCTTAACTCTGGGTCCATGTAAAAGTTAAGGTGTCTCAACAATGGGCCTCGCGATAGAACTTTTACTGATATTTTGCTAAATAGCTCATAACGAATTTTTTTTACACAAATTACAGAAACACCATTTTATTCAGAAAACTTTACGGATTCGTGTGGTTCTTATTCGAACATCCTCACTTTTTTTCTGCGGAGTTATTGCATTCTAAAGTGGGGGTCTTGATTTTTTGCAGCGATATTAGTCCCGTGCTTCCTATGTCCATGGTTTCTGCTCAATTAGTTACCACAAAGATATCTTTGTTGCCGATCTGACAGTTTTCGAAGACTTCGGTGGTCTTCTATTTTTATATCGATCCCCATCAGAAAGAAATTAAAGAAATTGTCGATTTTGATGTTTCGCGTTATTCTTAATTTCATGCATGAGTGGATTTCGAGATTATGTTTTTCAGGTGTATAGAATATGCATATTATTACTATTATATATATTATTGATATTAATATTATAATTATAAAATATTTTATCAATATTAATGACTATTTGACTATCTTTTAATAGAAATAGTTCAACTATCAACTAAAACAATTAGTTTTTTGAAAAAAAAATTTGATTAAAATACATAAATTAAAAAAAAACTTGTTAAATTTGTTTTTAACAAAATAGATAAATTTTTATCAAAAAGGCTGAATTGTATACTAAAAAAAGGCATTTTTAATCAAATACATGAACTTTGCACAAAAGAAAATTTATTTTCCACCAAGTCTAATTTTCTATACAAAAATTAATGTTTAATCATAGTCAATTTTTCTACAAAAAAGAATTATTTTCTTGTAGTTAAAAGAAATTAGTTTTTAAACAAAAACAAACAAAAACTTTCTACAAAATAGTTCAATTTTCAACAAACAAATTTTTTCAACTAAATTGATAAATCATCAACCAAAAAAAAAACTAAATTTTCAACAAAGCAGTTCCACTTTCAACCTGAACATTTGAAAATAATTCAAATTCTTTGAAATTGCTTTCAATTATTTAAATTAATTGAAAATGTTTGAAATGTTTTAAAACATCCTAAAATATTAAAAATCTCTTGAAATTTTGCAAAGCTTTTGAAAATTCCATGCAATTTTAAATATATCCTAAAATATTTCAAATCCTTTAAAATCTCATATAGGCCAGTCAACGAAGGATTTTAAATGGAAATAATTTATAACAATGAACTTAGTTGTCAGAAAGCTTCCTTAGAGGGTCTTGAAACACCTCCCAAAATTCAGTAAATTTGGGGGGGGGCGCTCGAGCAGCCATCTTCCAATATGGCGGATGATTTCATGTTTTTAGATTTTCCTTGGAAACGGCTGTTTTTAGAGCAAAAATAGTTATATAATAAAACACTGTAAATCTTCTGCTCAATAAAAAAAGGTTATATAAAATATTGCCATAAAGTGAATAGTTTGCCCACTTTTTTCTTCAAACGGTAGAAAACATAATGCACCCATTGTAAATAATCTTAACTCCTTCCATATGCCTGGGACCCTTCGAACTGCATTTCCCAGGGCATGAAGCGACCACGGTCATGTGGCCACAGGTGACTATCGGCATCCCTCTTCCACCAAAGCAAATACGCGAGGGCAAGCGAGAGAGTAACGGGCTTGTTAGTACAGTCAAGCACAGTCGTTCTTTTTTTGTGAGAGAACCTTTCTTCTCCCGCTAACCTTTCACGTCTATTAAACGCGCTTTTTGTATCAGAAAAAAATCATATCATTACTGATTTTTGCATGAAGCATTCCAAAGGTGCTCCAATGATCTTACCAAAATTCAGTAATGATCGAATTCAAATTAACCTTACAACCAAGCTCTGAAGTGAATTTAAACCTTTTGTTCGACACGCCTCGAAAATACTTCTGGCTTTACATTTACTGTTGTTTATATAGAAAGTCATTTGTAAAATAATTTCTAAAATAATCTGACAAGAACAGAAAATTATTAACATTCCATGAAATAATTCTGATTAATACTTCAAGGGGAATAAAATAAAATAACAATTTTTGTATCTCCATTCTTCTCCCGCTAACATTTCACGTCTATTAAACGCGTTTTTTGTATCAGAAAAGAATCATATAATTACTGATTTTTGCATGAAGCATTCCAAAGGTGTTGCAATGATCGTATTAAAATTCAGTAATGATCATATTAAAATTAAGCTTATAATCAAGTTCTGAAGCGAATTTAAACCTTTTGTTCGACACGCCTAGAAAATACTTCTGGTTTCACATATATTGTTGTTTATATAGAATGTCATTTGTAAAATAATAATTTTGAAGATAATCTAACAAGAACAGAAAATTATTAACATTCCATGAAATAATTCAGATTAATACTTCAAGGGGAAGATAATAAAATAACCATTTTTGTATCTCCATTCTTCTCCCGCTAACATTTCACGTCTATCAAACACGTTTTTTGTATCAGAAAAAAATCATATCGTCACTGATTTTTGCATGAAGCATTCCAAAGGTGCTGCAATGATCGTATCAAAAATCAGTAATGATCGGATTAAAAGTAAGCTTATAATCAAGCTTTACAGTTAACAAATAAATCAAACGAATTTTCAACTAGTTCCATTATCAACTTCAAATTTTATTTCAAAATCTTGTAAATCTAGAAGTTATTTTAAATCTATGCAACTTTAAAATTATTTTTGAAATGTTTTTCAAACTTCTGAATGTCTTTTGAAATTAATAGAATTTTTCGTTCAACTTTTAGAAATTTCGCAAATTATAAAAAATTATGTTAAAATATTCTAGACTCTTTTAACAATTTTGGAAATCTTTTAAAATCTTTTTAAGTATTCTTTGTAAATAATATTCCAAAATAAAAAATGGTTTTCAATTTTCCTAGAAATCTAACGAAAATGTTTTTTCTTTTTAAGCCTTTATTAATTTTTAAAAAGTTTCTTATTTTTTTTTTAAATCTGCAAAAATCGACATTTTATTTTAAATTAGGCTGTGGCTATTTGCACCGAAATTTCGGTTCGACTAGCAAATTTTGTTGGTACAAACTTCGTTTAAGTTATATGAAATCATTTCAAGTTTTCAATTAAATTTCAATCTTTTCAAAACTTCCAAACACCTATTAAAATTACTCAAATTTCGTCTAGAAATAATAAGGGTCCAATTGCTATTTAAACATCTAAATTGAAATATTTCACTTAGACACTAAACCTTTCTTTTTAAAAAACAATCAAAATAGTAACGTTCAAAGCTCAAAAGATATTCGAAATTTTAACGATTTAAGTTTTCCCAGGTAAAACAATTCAATTTCAAATTGTTTATTTTTAAATATTCGGTTTTGATTTATTCGGCTTGAATAAACCGTCAAATATTGATAAATATAAAATAATTATTATTGCCTGTAATAAAAAAATTTTAAATAGCATGAATTAATATTTTACACTAAGCCAATATTTTTAATTTAGTGAAAGCGTTTAGTTACAAAATATATTTTTCCGAAGTAATTTTTTAATTAAAAATTGTAAATATATAGTAATAGTAATAATAGTAATAATAATAAGCTTAATTTTAATCCGATCATTACTGAATTTTAATACGATCATTGGAGCACCTTTGGAATGCTTCATGCAAAAATCAGTAATTATATGATTTTTTTCTGATACAAAAAATGCGTTTCATAGACGTGAAATGTTAGCGGGAGAAGAATGGAGATACAAAAATGGTTATTTTATTTTCTTCTCCTTGAAGTATTAATCTGAATTATTTTATGGAATGTTAATAATTTTCTGCTCTTGTTAGATTATCTTCGAAATTATTGTTTTACAAATGACTTTCTATATAAACAACAATAGATGTGAAGCCAGAAGTATTTTCGAGGCGTGTCGAACAAAAGGTTTAAATTCACATCAGAGCTTGGTTGTTAGCTTAATTTGAATCCGATAATTACTGAATTTTGATAAGATAATTGGAGCACCTTTGGAATACTTCATGCAAAAATCACTAATGATATGATTTTTTTCTGATACAAAAAACGCGTTTAATAGGCGTGAAATGTTAGCGGGAGAAGAAAGGTTCTCTTACAAAAATAGAAACGACTGTGCTTAACTGTACTACTAGGCGGTCTGATAAGTACCTGAAAATTCTAAGAGATGGCATTAGTATTCACTAATTGTAACAAGCCGACAGTCTTTTACCGCGCGAAAATTCAAATATTTTAGATTTAATAAAAGAATAATTAATAAAAGTATGAAAAATAAGATTTCTATAAT
>NC_046666.1:98306947-98309085 GCF_010883055.1 Belonocnema kinseyi
AAAACCGCCTTTTTTTGAACCTGTGTCAAAACTCTCGGAAAATCCGAATTGAGCCTGGGGGGTGAAGTAATAACGATGTATTTACTGCAGGCCCACTTTTTTATTCAAACGGTAGCAAACATAATGCCTGGGACCCTTCGAACTGCATTTCCCAGGGCATGAAGCGACCACGGTCATGTGGCCACAGGCGACTATCGGCGTCCCTCTTCCGCCAAAGCGGAACATTAGCTGTTCACATTATGTAATGCCCGGGGATTTATTCGCGCGCGAAATTCGAGAATGAAGTTCTCCCCAACGATGTCCGTCGGACTTCGCCACCGAAAGGAATCGGAGTCCTTGCTGCAAGAAACTAGAGTTCGCCTCGCGTTGTGCTGAAAGTCTTATAAAAGATTCTATATTTTAACTTTAGGATTAATATTAAATGAAAAGACTAAATTTCAATTATGCGAAATAAAAAATTGTAATTTTTATTCAGAGACTCGACGTTTCGACAAAAATGAGAAAAACGACCGTACGGTTAAGAGATCGAAGATCAAGTGGTGGTTCTCGCCCACGCAGGGGCTGCTGCGGATCCTCGCCCCTCCATGAAAAGGGGGTTGGGCCTCTTCTCCGTTTCGTGCTTTTGTTCACTTAAGCTTACTTCTAATTTTCCCTAAACTCCTGATACTTACAATTTATCTACTCGTCTTTTCTAAATTATTTTCTACACTTTAATATTGAAGATCTAGCTAATCCAACTAAAAGTCATTGGGTGCTCATTAAACTTATTTCTTTAGCTGCAGGATTTAGAAATTGGAATTTGAATGCAAATTAATTAATTCAAAGTGAATCGATGCCTTTTGTTACAAAATAGAAGAAATAAAATAATGACTTTACAATTTTAAGTGATTCTAGCCTAAACTCTTAATCCTTTGCAAATATCTAGCCGCTATCTTACCGAGGTTCTGGTGGTTCGGAACCCACCTTAAGCTGTAGGTCCCCCCATCGTGTACTTGACTGCAACCCAGTCCGTCAATGATGGGGTAAAACCATGCTTTGTCCAATATGTCTGGGAAGACTGCTCTCATCAGATCACTTGATTGCATTATAAAAATGCGTCCGTGACTGATGATATATACCGGGACAGCCCCGTGCAAAAATGATCAAATAAAAATCCATCTCTAACCAAAAATGCCTTCGACATGTTGGGCAGTATAAGCCTGTGACAACATTTCAACACTGAAATGTTTTTTAAAATAAATAATAATAATAAATAATAAAAAATAATAATAATGCCTAAGAAGTACCAATGAAATTGTCTACAATATTTTCATGGGCAGAAAATCAAATACGAATAAATTCTTAACTAGCCTACACCTTATCGAGATCTGGGTATAAATATTATAATTAGAATTAAAAGTTCCGAGCTAAATGACATTATAAATATGTCGTCATACAATGCGAATGTGAATGCTATCGTGAAAGATATTATCCTATCACAAGCCGCAGTGCGCCCTCCCCTTTCTGAGTCCCAGAGTCATTTCCTGTCATCCAAAATCGAATAAAAAGGGACCTCCCAGCCGTTCCTACTAAGGTTTGTCAAATTCAAGAATTTCTGATCATAAGAGTTTCTCACGCTTTCTCAAGAATTTGGAGATGAAAAACTGGCAGAGTCTAAACATAAAAAGGGGACTTTCGATCTGCGTTTGAATCCATTGGAAATGTCTTGCTTGGGATGGATTTTGGTTTTATGGCTTACACATGTTCGCCAGACTCGGCGGTATCTGGAAAACCTCTTGTAGACCGCACAGAATGTGCTTTGTTTCCCTGAACCGAATGTTTCGAGGTGTCAAGCAAAATAAAATTCTGAAGGGTGGGCACTTAATTTTTAGAACGAAAGTTTGGAATTATGTTTTAGTTTTTGAAAGATCTTTCTGAATCTTGGAGAGAAAAGAACATAATCGTTGAGTAGAATATTATTCTAATTAATTTGAATGAGTGCGCGTAGCGCTGGTATACTACGATGAATACAGGTACTAAACCGGATTCATCACAATTATGTAATGAGCGGATATAATTCGCATTCTCGCTGCTAGGAACAGCACAGTCAGTGACGCAAATTCGCGGTTTCAGTTTGAATAAAAAGAAACTCAAATTTG
>NC_046666.1:98309185-98328313 GCF_010883055.1 Belonocnema kinseyi
CAACTCTAAAATATCAAATTTTTTTATATGGAATCGTTTGGTGGTCGCTTGGTGGTGTTTGGTAGTCGACCATGAACGTTTGGTGGTCAAAATAAAAAAAGTTATTGAGTTTTCAAAATTGGTGCGTCAACTTCCGTTAGCACCCCACTTCAATTTTCTTTTTTAATTCCTTATGACATCGTTTGGTGGTCGTTTGTTGGTGTTTGGTAGTGATTTCTGAACGTTTGGTGGTCGAAATTACAGGATATATCGGATCTTTTAGAAAATTCCCTTCAAATGAACTTTAAAAATAAGAAAAATGTTAAATTTTGTTAGGAAACTTAAGAAAACTTTTTTATCGTCTTCAAATCTTTCAAAATTCTTAAAAAGCTTTTTCTTTCGAAATCTTAATAAATCTATATTTGGCTCAACGTTTGTCGGCATCTCAGCAAATAACAAACTAAAAACATCCACTAAAATCATAGTCATACAAAAAATTTGAAACGATTTCTTGTTTTTAAAAATAAATCGTCAGACAATTTTAAAATATTTCTAAAAATGCTGAGAAAGAAACCATAATATCTTCGGCAATTTAAAAAATTTTTAGGACTTAAAAATTGTAAGAAAAATTTGGGTGTTGAAGAATTTAGAACTGTTAAAGCGATTAAAATGATTTTAGAAGTTTAAAAGATTTCCTAATATTTATAAAATATTTATAAAACGAAGAATTTTCAAGAAATAGTTCAATATTCTATAAAAAAAGTAAGAAGATTAATCTTAAACCAATAAAAAAATAGAATAGTTACATCTTGAATCAAGAAATTTTCTTGGTAAATACTTCAATTTTCAATCCAAAATTTTTAATAAAAAAATTAATTTTTAACCTAATATTTGAATTTTCAATACAAAAAAGGAATTTTTATACAAGCTTTATTTTCTACCAAAAACAGCTAATTTAACAAATATGTACTTGAATTTTTAACAAACAAAAAAACACGCATTTTCAATAAGGATTTTAAATTTCCACCAATTAATGCCATGGCTTACTACAATAATTAATAAGACTTTGATTAATAGTCTTTGAAATTAATCTTTCAATTAAAAAAACCCTGTCAATATTTGCAAGATTACATGATTTTTCCACTTTTTCCACAGTATTAAAAAAAAAATGCAATGATCCTGCCAAGTCTTCCAGGTTTTGTGTAAAAGAAAGAATTAACTTACGTTATGTCCCATTTGTTTTCGAAATCAACATTCATACCTTTCGTAACACAAAAGTTATAATTAGCCTTTCAACTGAACTGTACTTCAATACATTTTTCCAATTTCACTTCAAAAAAAACTTTAAACAAATCATTTTAAAAAATCGGCTTTGAAAGATTTTGAATTAGATGCTTAGTACTTTATCGACCATTGCATAATTATCATCAGTCGTAGTTTACTACACGTGGCTTATCATACAAGTGATTAGCTACTGCTTTCAAGTTGATGTTTTTATCATTTCAGTTTTGCGATGCGGTTTATGGTAAAATTTATTTTTAAATTTTGAGGATGTAACAGTACTTTCTTTTTGGTAGAAAATTCATTTTTTTAGTTGAAAATTCATGAATTTGGTTCAAAATAATATTGTTTTAAGTTGATGATTTATCATTTTAGCTGAAAAATTTTTTTTATTTAAAATTTACCTTAAGGGCTAGTGATACTTACAGTTTCCCCGGCTTTTTTCCACAAATATGAAAATTTTTAGAAACTGAATTCGGAGATGCTATAAAATATCATAACGGACGTCCTCAGACTCTTTTTTGAGGGATAATAACAAAAAAAATTATTGTGCTAAATAAAAATTGTATGCATATGCATTATTTTGAGGTTACGTCGTTTTTCATCTCTGCCTTTCCAATAATCTGGAAATTATTTATAAAATAAACTTTTTTGATTGCCTGCAAACAAGGTTAGTTCCGGGAGATTAGTTACTATGTTTATTTGTAAGTCCAAAGTTTTCGGCCAAAAATATTGTGTAGTTTGGAAGTAACGCTCGGGTGAATTGTAACACACACAACCTAGAAATATACACGCACATTGTTAGCAATATCAAAAATTGTTTGATAAAAAAGGACAAAAAAGTTTGTGAGGACGTCCGTTAGCATGTTCGCTATCATTTTCCAGATTTTGAAGGCAAAATATTTCTTATCCTAGGAAAAAAGCCGGGCGAATCTAACACTGAAAAAATCGATACTACTTCCTAAGCGCTATGCAAATTAATCACATTTTGCTAAATTAAAACTTTTTTGAATTAACCCACAAAAAAAGTGTGTGGGGATGTCCGTTAGCATGTTCACTATCATTTCCCAAATTTTTAAGACAAAATATTTATTATTCTAGAAAAAAGCCGGGGAACCTAAAATTGGTAAAATCGACAATTTTCTAAGTATCACATGCCCTTAAGTTGAAAATTCAAATATTTGGTTCAAAATTCCTGTATTTTATTCAAACTTCCCGTTCGTGGTTGAAAATTCATTTACTTAGTTCAAAATTAGTTGTTTTTTTTTGTTTCAATTTTTCGTCGAAAAAATATTTTTTCCGATAGAAACTTAATTTTCTTGGTTAAAAATTATACCACTTTGTCGAAAATTTACTTTGATTTTATTGAAAATTAAATTTGATGTCTATTGATTTCATTCTAGATTTAGTAGTAAATTAAAGGATTTTAGGTGAAAATTGAACTATTTGTTGGAAATCGTTCTTTCTTTCCGTAGAAGAGAACTCTCATTAGTTGAAAGTTCATCTGTTTGGTTAAAAATTAATTTCTGTGGTTAAAGATGTAACTTATCTTGAAAATTCGTTTCTTTGTTTGGCTGAAAATTCATTTCACTAACTGAAAATGCTAGTACTTTATTTTGGTAGAAAACTGATCTTTCCAGTTGAAAATTCATGAGTTTGGTTTGAAATACAATTTTGTTTAAGCTGATGATTTATCATTTTAGTTGACAAACTTTTTTTTATTCAAACTTTATCTTAAGATGGAAATTCTAATATTTTGTTTAAAATTCCTGTATTTTATTGAAACTTCGAGTTTGCGGTTGAGAATGCATGTATTTGGTTAAGAAGTCATTCTTTTTTATGGTAGAAAATTCATCTTATCGCTTGATTATTCATCTTTTGTTTAAAAATGATTTTTTTTTTGTTATTCAGTATTAATTTTTTTTTAACTGAAAATGTAAATGTTCCGTTTTTTGTCAAAAATTTATATATTTCGATAGAAATTTAATCTTCTGAATTAAAAATTATACTATTTCGTCGAAAATTGACTTTCATTTGATTTGAAAATTAAGTTTTTTGTCTAAAAATTTAATTCTATTTTTAGTTCAAAATTTAAGGATTTTAGGTGCAAATTTAAGTATTTGTTGAGAATCCCTCTTTCTTGCATTAGAAAACTCTTATTATTGTCTTTGATAATTTTGTATTTGAATTTTGGTAGATTCAATTCGGAATAAAATTATTGAATTTTAAATGTTCAAGTAGGATATAAATTGATTTTCTATATCCTACTTTATATAAATTTAATTTGTATGTTTTCAATGATCAAGGTTTTACAAATTTAAAATATTGAAAATCAAATAATTTAGGGTTGTAAGATAAACAAAGTTTTCAATAAAAAATTATTCAATGATTATATTTACTTCTTTTAAATTTATCAGACCGTTTATTAATAAAATGTTAAAACAAGAAATTTCGATGAACAGGGACCAAATATATAATATAATATAATTTTTTTTCCCGATATTCTAAGTGTTAAGTTAGCCGTGAGGTCTAGTCGTTAACGATCAAACGCGTTTAACTTAGAGTAGGTGGTTCGAAACCCGTCACAGCGTTTTCGATTTTTAAAAGTGATATAATATCATTAAAAGCGTGCGACTATATTATATGTAATGGATTGTAATTTAATGTAATTTTTTAACACATATTGTGTAATGATGTGTATTGTAAGTGGATGACCTTTAACAGAATCTGGTTGTGGCAAGCAGATTTTTTTTCTGACGCACAAAATTTTACATGACTGGGATGTAGAATTCACATATAGAGCGGTAGACATTGTTTTCTTTGATTGAAACTGTAACTAACAGTTCGAATCATTTTACCTAACTGATAGATATCACGTTTCCGGGATATTCAAATTCCCAAGTAGGATATAGAAAATTAATGTATATTGTACTTGGGACATTTGAATGGATATCCTGGGGACAACCTGGAAGATAAATGGGAACAAATGGGATATCCCGGTATATCCTATCACTGTGAGAGCATAATAGCATTTGAAATTCTTTTATGAATATCGAGCTGATATACTGGGAGACAAAGAAAATATATTTGGATATATATTTACGAACATAAGTGCAAGTGCTATATTTTATATTATTGATCCACATTTTTCAATAGAAAACTGCTTGAATGAATAAAAACTGTTTCAACGAATAAAAACTGTTTGAAAAACAACATAAAGCTTTTACCAGAATTTACTACTAGCGTAAGTTAGAATTTTGGAAAATCCTAAATTTCCTCATGTTAATCAAATGGGATTTTGAAGTGTCCGGTGAGGTTGAGAAACAGATGTTTCTTTCCCATTTTCCATTGCCGCCTTTTTGAAATTGTAATCTTGAGTGCAAGTTTTCACAAAACGTGCATTGTACATATGTCGCTCTGGGAATAATGAACACTTCAGGGTTGTTGTAATGGGATGATATGAGTTTTTTACGGAGTTTTTCACTAATATTAGTTGAAATATGACTAATTAAACATAAATAAAGAAGAATACATGTCATTTAGCTAAAAGTTGCAGATTAACTGATTAATTCGTAAGAGATAACGTCGTAGAGTGCGCTTACCCCCACCCTCACCCCGGGCAAACGCACACAATCAGAAGCCGACAACCTGCATTTTCGTATTATTTGGGACCCCCTGAACATAAATTTGAAGAAAAACTGCGTTACACTGTTTATGCATGATGTATGCATGCATGAAAAATTTGGTAGTATATTTTACTTAAGTCTAATTCATTAGCTTTAATTTATTGCTATAATACTTTTCATAACTTGGGAAATTCCAGAATCTAAAATTTAGCCACACTTCAAAGCTTATTAACTAACATGATAAATTTGGTTTATTTCTGAAACAATTGCATTTTTCAAAATTATCCTTAAATAATTTTTCACGCCTATTCCAAAAGTATGAAAAGTATCATTCCTAGCTTAATTTGCAAACTCAGTAAGAAACATAATAATGTTTTTATTGCGTAACTACTTTGTTCAGGAAATGAATTAAAAACAATATTTTAGCACATAAGAGCCAGAATATGAATTATTTTCATGGAGTGAGTCAGAAAATTTTTTAAAAATCTAAATTTAGAAATTTCGAACATGGACAAAAGCAGAAAATTGCATTTGCTGAAGTGCCGAAAAAGGCTTTAACTGAATTGGGAAAAGTTTGGAAATAAGTATTCTTCCTTTTTAAAATAATATGATTCAAAATACCGGATCCAGGCTTTTTACTGCTGGCACTTATGTTTTCTTATTATTAATTTTGTTTCATTAATACATTTTTTTTCAATTTCCTTACTTTGACCTGCCTGTGGCCAAAAGGCCCCTGTTGGAGTAAGTTCATCCAAACTGAGGTCGCTAAACAAACAGAAAAGCAGTAGAAAACGTAAAGCCCACTGCCCCCCCCCGCCCACCCCCAGTGTCGTAAATCAATCTGTAGTATGTTCCCCGAGAGAAGACCCTACATTCCTACAAACGCGCATGTGGGTTCTCAAATCTCATGTCTTGGCGGAGGAGTGTCCTTACCCTTTTTTTACACGTACTTTCTTAATTTCTCTTTCCATTGGTCCATTGGTCTCAATTAAAGATTTATTACTTTCCTTGGGTTTCTTTTTCAAATAGTTTAAATGATTTTAACGAGTTATTAGCCATAAAAAATTGCTCATGAATTTGAAGAGCTTCACTACAGACTGGCTGAAACATCAATTTACATTACCTATTTAAAAATTATTTTATTGATATTCCTGTTAACAGTTCGTGTATTTTACATTTACACAACGTCGCATAATAATAAGTAATAAGAAAAAGAGAGCTTAAAATTTGGTTCTTTAACTTTCCAGAACTGCAGCTTACGAGCGCAGTGGTTAGCACTCCCGACTGCTAGGCGATAGATTTAGGTATATAGATGTAGGTTCGATACCCCGTAGCGTTAGAAATTTTATTTGTAATATAATGTTCAAAATGTAATATAGGTATTCAATCTAAATAGGACCATTAATATTTAGATTTAAAGAACTAGCAATCAAATAATATTTATTTTTTAAACACCTTTTTTGTCATATCCTTAAACCTTAGACTATAGCAGTGTTGGTACCCAGTGTTGGACCGACTATGGCAGCCAAACCTTGGCTGCCAAGTCAAGGTTGTAGTTATCATTCCGCCATTGGCGCGATAATGGCGGCCGAGCTTCGGTAATATTTTTTCCGACTATGGGCCAATGTTGGGCCGTATATCACTTCGCACTTGGATCGTTTTTTTCCGTTATAGACTACTTTACAACTTTTTGCAAAGACAGGAAATATACTTTTTCATAAACATATTAAATTTTTAATGACAGAAGTTAGAAATTTCATCGTGAACTTTGACTTTTTATCAATAAAAAAATGTTTATCGATTGTGTAAAATTTGTTTCTTAAGTGCTAAACGTGAAACTTGGCGAAATAAAGTGCCGATGCTGGGCCAAGCATCGGTGAAGGATATGCAAATATAAATAGCCAATATAGGCTGCTAGCACTGGCTCAAAATTGGGCCGATTTAAATAAAACATGGTTTTCCGTGGTGAAAGTGACACTTAGCCTAGTAATGTGCCGTCACTGGGCCAGACTTTGGCCGATCCTCGTGAAACATGGTTCCCCGTACTAAAAGTAAGACTTGGCGCAATAAAGTGCCGATATTAGGTCAAGCATCGGTGGTGAATCACGAAATGTAATGTACCTAAAGTTCCAAGCGTTCAAATGAACACACTGGGCCTATTAAAATGCCGATATTGGCTCAATATCTTTAGCTGACCTTTGGCTGCAAAAATTGGACCAACACTGGGCCGTGTGTTCAGCTCCGGCAATTCGCACTTGAGTATAAGAATGATGTTTAATCATACAAATAATTCAAAATTTAAGAATAACTATTGTTGTAAATAGTTGTTTTTTTCATCCAAATAAAGTGAAACTCTATTATAGCGCCGATTGTGGGGCTCTGCTTTTGTTTTTTCAAGCCTGAGTGCTCGTCTGAGTGCCAACCGCAATCTCCGACGTCGATTCTCGGAAAGGCTATAGAAGGGAGGGCTATTGAAGGGTTTCACTGTATTTTAATTTGACGTATGTTCAAGTTTTTTTCCCCTTAATTTTTTCAACTGATGCAATTCTTACTAACAATAATATATCTTCGATAATAATTGGAGCAATATACAAATTTAAACGTTTATTGATAGTTTGGATAAGGACATCAAAGATTGTGGACAGTTACACGTAGAAAAAAAAGGTTTCTAAATTAAAATAATTTCAAATTGAATAATAGCTCTGCTTGCTAAGATTCAGTCAGTAAAAATTCCTTGAATACTCTATAATTAATACTTAACTATGATAAATCTTTCATAAAAATACTTATTAATACATTTTCATGAACTTAACTTAGACATTCAACTTAATCTAAAGATATCTGAATCGAAGGAACAAATTCGTTCCACTTGATTTTTAAAAATTTGAAATTTATTCATCTAATTTATTTATGAAAATATAAATTGTGATATTTTACGAAATATTATGAAACATATTTTTTTTTTTCAATATTTGTAGCGATTCATGTATTTTGTTAAAAATTCGTCTTTTTGGTTAAAAATTAATTTTTTCTCGTGAAAAATTACTCTTTTTGGTTGAAATCTGTTTGCCAATTGAAAATGAAATATTTTGACTGAAAAGTTAAATATCCTGTTTAAAGTTGATTTTTCTTCTTTTTTACTATAAATTTTGTTTGGTTTCTGGATGGTACTTTCTTTTGATAACTAAAAATTCCTCTTTTTACGATCCGTATCATTTTCACCCCCACGCTATCTCAATTAATAATTACGTTGGATGATGGGGTATGGTGAAATCTTACTGTTGTTTATTAAAGAGTAAATTAGTTGAACTTTTATAGAAGGACTTAAATTTTAAACGAAAAAAGATTTTTTCTCAGCCAAAAATGGAATAGTTGATATTTTAAGCAAGGAAACATTTTAATTTAAGTCACAAGCAGCTAAATCGAATAAAAAAGGACCGATTTTTAATGAAAGAGTTAAATTCTTACTGAAAACAGGTGAATCTTCAACCAAACAGTTATTTGCATTTTTAATCATTATATAAGCTTTCCGTAAAGTATTTGAATATGTAAATTGTTGAATATTTTGGTGCAGAAATGTGGCCATGGCCAAAACCGGGCCCAAGCTTGGTAAAAGTACAAACTTAATAGAATTTTTCCTAAAGTAATCATTATTCAGTTTTTATTTATTCTTCCCAATTTGTATTTGCTTTAAACTCTTGTTAAGTATTCTGTAAAAAATAATTTTGCAAACAAAAAGTAATTTAAAATTTTCCCAGAAATGTTAAGAAATATTTGTCATTATCTTGAAACTACAAGAATCCTTAAATAGCTTCAAAATTTTATTTTATTTTTTAAGCATATCTTAAAATGACTAGAAGTTCTCATAAAAGTTTGATGTAATTCTTCAAAATGAAGAAATACCTTTAAATTTTATAATTTCTGTTTGAAATGTTCGAAATCTTTAGAAAGCTTCTTTAAATATCCTCGTAAATTATTTTGTTTAAGATTCAAAGCATTTTTAATTTTCATAGGAATCTCAATAAAATGTTCGTATATAATTATATTTTTAATTATTTGAAATCTTTTCAACTTTTTAATTATCTTTGGATTTTTTTCAAAACTTCTAAATATCGTTTAAAATTAATCGGATTTCCGCCCACAATTTTTAATAAAATATGCAAAATTTCAAAAAAAATCCTGAAAATCTTCAACATTATTTTGTTGACAATTTTAGAAATATGTTTAAATCTTTTTATATATAGTTTGAACATTCAGGAGGGGTTTCATACCAACAATAGTAAAATTTCCTACCCGAAAATATGAATCTACAATAAAAATGTAAATTTTCAATTTAATAAAATAGTTTAATTTTTAAAAAAACACTTGAATATGAACATTCATATGAAGTTCAAACCAAAAATAAAAGCTTGTACCAAAAAAGAAGACATTTTAATACATGAATTTTTAATCAAATAGTTGAATTATTCTGTAAAAAACTATTTAAACTATAAATGAAATTGGTACATTTGAAGTTTAAAAATCAATTTGTAAGAAAAAGGACATTTTAGCTAAATAGCTAGATTTTAAACCAAATTATTTATTAACTAAAAAATTTAATTTTTATCCAAGAAGATTAATTTTCCACCAAAAACAACGGATTTGATACCACCTTCATAAAAGAAAATTTTCTCAAATGCGCATACATAATGAAGTTGAGTCCTCTGGCTATATATTTACTAATGCTCAAAGGACTCAAATGATGTTTTAGATTCGGGAATGACCCATGTATTATATTAACCTCTGTTTTCTCGGGGTTTAAAACATAAAAAAGCACATTACAATAGTAAAATATATAGAAAACTATTTTTCGAGAGAAAACATAGTACAGGAAATCTTGATGAAGCAAAATATTCAATTAAAGAGATTATTAAATTACTGAAAGAAAGTAAGAAAAAACAGAAATTAATGAAAGTGAAAGTTTTTACTATTTAAATAATAAATATAAATATATAGTGCATACATTTTCTGATAAAAAAATTGGTTGAAAATGTTCAAATGGTTCATAATATAAAAAATAGTCAATTTCTGAATTTGTTTATGAAAATTATTTGAATAATGAATCATTATTGTAAATTTGCAAAGTATTGTAGGAAAAAGTGATTGAAAATACATTCTTTGTTCATTCCGTAAAGAATTCTGAGTTTAGTCGGTAGAAAAAATTGTGTCGCTTGCTTAAAAAAGAGGCAAGCTCTAAATATGTTGGTAAACACTGCTTGAATAATTAAGAATTCTTGTGAATTTTCAAAGCATTATAGAAAAAACAATCATCGGAATGATATTCTTACTTAATAATGTTAAAGCAGGAAGCCCATTCGTAAAAAAAACTACTCTTAATTTTTCAATTAAACCTGTTTAAATAATTATTAGTTCTTGTAAATTTTCAAAGCAAGACAGAAAAGAGTTATCGGATGGACGTTCTGAGTTGACTCCGTGAAGAAGCTGCCTCGTAGAAAGGAAGCCAAACTCTTAATTTTTAATAAAAATTGTTTAAATCATTAATAGTCGTTGTGAATTTACAAAGCAACATAGAGAAGAGTCATCTGATAAACATTGTTAGTGGGCTTCGTAAACAAATTGACTCGTAGAAAGCAAACGAAACTCTTAGTTTTTAATCGAAAATGTTTAAATATTTAATTTTGTTGTAAATATTCAGGAACAAAGAATCTATTGAAAAGACGACTCTGTGAATTGCGTATCTGTCATTTGCAGATTCAGAAAGTTAAAACAGAATCGGTTTGCGACTATGTGAATCGGTCATTTTCTCAAGCAGCTTCGAATCTGCCATGTACTGCAATAACCATTTCAAGCAAGGTTATATTGAATCTGTTTCCGTCTTTTTGAATGACGCCGACCTTTTTTGTGGTTAAGCTGCCATATTTCACACGATTTTTTAAATTTATAAATTATCGAAAGATTAAAAGAAATCATGCGCAGGTTTACTAGATTCCTTTTGCTATTTCAGTTATTAGTCTTTTACGGCATATAAGTTAGCCAATAAAATTATAACGACTAGAAGTCCTTAAAAAACAAACTGGCGGCAATTTTCAAATTCTAGTGACAGATACGCAATTCAAAAGACTTCGATACCCATTGAACAGAAGTGAATGAATTTTTGTTTCCTGGGTTCGCAAAGGGTTATAGAAAAAGGTTGTGTATACAAAGACGGTAACGGTAAAAAACATATTTTAAGGATAGAACTTCGACTGCGGGAAGAAGATATTAAAAAATTACTTTTTTTCACATATGTTTAATGCTACTGTTCGATCCTCAATGTCGGCCATCTTGCTACTTTCCTTCCCACACTAAAAATCTTTGGAAAATGTTATTTCTGTGAACAGTCGCAGAAGTGCCTTCCATCTCCCCATGGTACGCTGGAAAGGGGTTGGGGTTCGACCAAAATTATATCTGCGAACAGTTACAGGGGTGCTTCCCCCCCCCCCCACGAGACGTATGATATTTCATGATATTTGAAGCTACTTACGGATATGTCGCGTACTTCAAGATACTTGAAGATACTTCAGGATATCTCACTGTACTTCATGATATTTTAAGATAATTTCTGATATTTCAAGATACTTGATTATCTTTCAAGCTACTTAAGGATATTTGAAGGTATTTCAAAATCTTCCAATTTGCCTGATGTTTCCCATGTTAATAGTTCTCGATAATTCGAATTTCTCGATAATTCGAAGCAAATTGTTTGCCCCGCCGTGATGATAACCTATATAATTCGAAGTACAGCAATGACTAAGTAACAACTGCGATGAACTCATATTTATAACTTATGCGGTTGCATGTGATTGGTCCGTTGCGACTGGTGGGAGTTGGCGTGTGTGACAAGGGTGGGACTGCTAATATAAATGAAGATTGTGTGCTTGTGTAGTTCAATGTTGATAGGACTTAGATCTTAACAATTTCGAAAGTACGGAGAAGATCAAGTATACAACATTATCATTGACATCATTATCAACATTATCTCATTTTCCATTGTTGGAAATATCGATGGCGGAATGGATGAAATCTACTCGAAACCAGAATATTCACTTATCTGGTCCTATAGTGCTAGAAAAAGCTGAATTCTTTACAGCTCACTTAGGATACAAAGACTGCAAAGCTATCTCTAGGTGGTTAGAAAAGTTTAAGAATAGGAATGGAATAATCTATAGGACATTAAATGGCGGAAGTGCTTCTGTTTCGGAAGAAGACTGCGAAAAGTTTCTCACCGACATTTTGCCTAGCTTGTTAGAAGTTTATGCAATAGAAGATATCTTGAATGCAGATGAAACAGATCTTTTTTTCAAATGTTTGCCAGATAAAACTCTGACATTTAAGGGCAACACTTGTCATGGTGGTAACAAAAAGCAAAGATCGTGTTACTGTCATGATCTGCGCTAATATGTCTGGTAAAGAAAAACTAGAACCGCTGGTAATAGGCAAATCTAAGAATCCACAATGTTTCAAGGGAGTCAAGTTTTTAGCAGGGCTTTACGAGGGCAATAAAAAAGCTTGGATGACTATTTCAGTATATGAAGACTGGCTTCATAAAATTGATCACAAGTTTTAAAGAGAAAATCGGAAAGTTCTTCGACTTGTGGATTATTGTCCGGCTCATCCGAAAGTCTTAATTCAAACTTTGAAAGCCATAAAGGTGGTTCACTTACCACCAAATTTAACTGCCAAATTGCAACCAATGGATCAAGGAATCATTAAGAACCTTAAAGTGGATTACCGGCGGAGAATTATAAAAAGATTGCTCAAGTCTTCGGATGAGAAAATGGGGTTGACTGATTTGAATTTATTAGATGCTATTTTCGACTTAAACAAAGCTTGGGCTGATTGCACTAGTGATGCAATTGCGAATGGCTTTCGGAAGGCTGGCTTCGTGAAAACTGACGTGAAAAATCTTGCAACACAAGAACAAAACGAAACTTTATCGGATGGTACTTTTGAAGAGTGGGATGATCTACAAAGAATGTTGGGCTTCACATATGTAACTTTTAAAGATTTCATTGATGTAGACACTAATGTCATTATTGCTAGTGAACCTACAGATAGTGAGATATTGGATAGTATAAAGGCACAAGAACCTTCAAAATCTGATGACGAGAAGGATGCCGAGGATCAGGATGTGGCACCACCAACAACATTGAGAGATGCTGAAGTTGGTTTAGCAATTGCTCGCAGGTTTCTTTCTGAACAAAGTGATGTGCTGAACACAATTTTTGCTGCTTTAGACATGGTTGAAAACTTCTGCCAGAGAAAGAGTTGCATTAAACAGAAAAAAATTACTGACTTTATTAAATAATCTGCTATTTTAAAAATACCAAACGGCCCTTTTTAGGGTCAACAAATTATTTTTACGTTGGATAACTCATTGTTCATTTCAAACTTCTCCATAACTGACATCGACATATTTGCATATTACCAAATTCTCTCAATCCCTGATTCTTCTGAGCCTGTTAAAATTTTCACGTTTGTTTATTACTTTTTTGGCATAATAATATTAACTGAAAAACATTTTCACACTGTCTGCATCTAATGTATTTTAAGGGAAATTCATAATACGTTATCTAGGACGTATAATAAACGTAAAAACGAATTATGCGCGTTTATACTCTTATGTTCGATAATTAGAATTTTCGATAATTCGAAGTTTTTCAAGGTCCCGGAGCACTTCGAATTATCGAGGTCTTACTGAATTTGAATATACTTCATGATATTTTAAGATAGTTCCTGATATTTGAAGATACTTCATGATGTTTAAAGATGCTTCATGATATTTAAAGATACTTAAGATATTTCACGTACTTCAAGATACTTCAAGATACTTCAGGCTATTTCAAAGTAATTCAGAATATTTCAATGAACTTCGGCATAATTCACACACTTCAAGATACTGCACATACTTCGGGATAATCCACGTACTCAAAAAAAAAAGTTCTAGTTAAAGTCACCAGACGCGCCTGGTTAAAAAGTTTCTAGTTATTTTAATCAGAAATTATGGTTAATATGACTAGAAAACTCTAGTTAATGCATTCTGGTTGATTTTTTCTGGTTAAAACTGTTTTGGTTAATATTTCTGGTAACAGAAGTGTCGCGATCTTTTGTCGATTTCCACCAATCTTTTATCTTTTGTCATTTTGCTGGATGAGTCAATTGACGCTTTGGGCATAAATGTAAAATTCTATCAAAATCGCGATTTTTAAATTGTATTTTCAGTTATATAAGTATAAGTAATTATAGTAATACGTGAACTTAGTTGTATTATAAGAAGAAATTGCGCGTTATATGTCTAAACATCAGTGCTACAGGAATATTTCCAAACCAGGCACAGATTTTTTGGGTGTCTTTGAAAAGTATTCTCGAAAATATCAACATTGAAAAAATGAATAAAGTGAATGTTTGAGAATGTGGGTGTTGACCAAGCGATCTACATGGCACTGTTAGAAATGTCTGTAGGAATTTTCAGAGAGGCGTCACTAAAGCTTTATGCAGAAGCCGTTTCTGAATTTTCCGAAACTGTAACAGAAATTTCAGCAATGGTAACTGCATAAAACTCCAGTCACATGTATCACAAAATTTCAGTTACTGTAACTGAAAATTCCTAGAAGTTTAAAATTTTTTCGGTCCATCATTTTAATACGAAACATAAAGTCTATATTTGTCGTGAGAATATATAAATAGCAAGAAAATATAACTGAAGTGAAGACTAATTACTTATTACATATCTACGTTATATGTACACTCATTGTATCAAATATATAATCAAAGCCCATCTTTTATCATAAGAAGTTTTTTTTACATTTGATATATTGATTATATTATATAACATAGGTATTTACATACAAATTTCGCTCTAGCCTTACTTTAATTTTTATTTTCAAGACAAATATATACTGCAAATTTATATTAAAATTAATGAACCAAACAATAATGTTTCTAAACATGTAATGTTTAGAGACATTGACTCACAAAATTGATACAAAATTCAAATGTGATTTATTCATAAAAAATTTGGTTCAACCAAATTAAAAAAAAAAGTTGTATCCTCAGACAGAGAAAAGATTAACTTTTAATCAGACAGTAGCATTTTTATCCAAGAAAGATGACATTTCTATAATTTCCTATGAGAATAGTTGCATTTTCTAACAAAAAATATGAATTTTTAACAAAGAAGAAAAAAACCTTAAAACAAAATTCTTGAATTTTAAACCAAACCTTTGCATTTTTATCGAAGAAAGGTGCAATTTCTACTCAAATAGATGAATTTTTAAAATAAAAAGACAAACTTGCTAAAAATAGTTGAATTTTCAACCAAAAAAGATTTTAGTTCGACTTTTTAGCATTGAAATATGAGATTTAAAAAGAAGTCAATTTTCTATTAAACTAGTTGAATTTTCGCATGTATCTCTCGCTTAAACTCGAAAGTGTGCACTGCGTATATCTAATTCTAATTTAGAATTTTCGGAGGATAAAAATAGAAAATTACATTCACTTTAGAGTGCTGAAAATTTTTAAAAAATTGAATTCGTCCAATTTCCATTAATAGAAATGATTAGTTTAAAAAGATTTCGATTTTATACAATTTTGAAAGCATTTCTTAAATTTTCAATCCGTGCACTCTAAAGTAATAAATAATTCATTGAAAGAAAGGCTTTCAAAGCTTACAATTCAAATATAATACGCATGTTCAGTTTTGAGCTTACTTTTTGTCTAGTTTTTGCTACTATGCCTCGGCGGATTTCTGTTTAGAAGCAGTTTTGATCCAGATATTTTAATTTAATATTTTACGGTTGCTAGCTGTCAATATTCATAATCCTTTATTCAAAATCTCAAAATCAGGTCTATTAAATTGTTGGTAACATCGTTTACAAACTTCGTTCTGCACATTGTAACAAATAAATACAATACTAAACCTCCATGCTTCGTCAATTAATTCTTGACTGTGTCTTATCATTTGTTGATCACGTTAGTCCAAATATAATTCATCAACCCCAAAATATTGCCGAAAATCATGCATCATTCATAAAAAAATGCATCTTTTTATAAACGTTTTGTGTTTTGATGAGTTGGCAAGCCAACAGATTTTAATGAGAGCCTTTTATTGTAATTTGCTCTCTATGTGCGACCGTAGCCAAGCTGGCTTTAGGCAGATGTTATATAGACTTATGTCGTTTCTTAGACCTACAAACGATTGATATGCACATACATCACGCTACACGTATCAAAACTCGCGTATAGTTATGCGGTAGAGGGAAAGGATTTATTGTCATGATTAATCGTTTTGACTTACGTCGGCTTGTATAAAAACGTAAAAAGGCAGGTAATCATGAATAATTCCCGTTCAATTTGGACGAATGACGTAACCTGATGCAACTAACGCGCTAAGAGCTGTGTGTGTTTGCTGGGCTGAACACATCATCTGTATCGACCGAGAAAATGTTAGGAACTTTATTATAGGTCTATAATGATGTTCTCACAATACTTCTTCGTAAGGGAAGCTTCCTTTATTGCAGACAACAACCCCATTTCCGTCGGATCAACGAGATCCATTCAATTTTTCTTCTCGATTCTTCTGTTAAATGATCTCCAGAATTCAAAACTGTACAGCGAAGCTCTGGTAAATGTGCCCGCCGCGAGATATTCACAGTTAAGTACTTTGCAATGAACACTGATCCCCTACAGTTAATAATTTGCAAGCTAACAGAGCTTTTGTTAGAAGTCATTCTATCGCGTCATTTAAATGAATTATAGAGACAAACATCCTACATGAAAGTGTACTTACCTACTTCATAAATACAAGTAATATAACAAATTAAATAAGAAATATGTAACTTGATACAAAATATGGAATATGTTATCGGAAACTAAACGATATTTTCATTTTTTGTTTAAGATTGTCGTAGAAATATACAAAATGGCAAAAAATGATGTATTGTCATACAAAATTTCCAAGATTTTCTCTTAAAATTAAACTGTATCTTTATACTGAAAGACTAGGAGTTTCAGCAGGGACCAAAAGAAGACTTCGAATTATTTTAAATTGGAATTATCGGCGCACAGTGGGAGGAATAGGGAATTTACTGTTCATAATCCACTGCAGCCTACAATTGTTAATCAATTTTGATGTTTTTTTTTTTAAATGCTCAGAATTAAATTATGCAGAACGTCATGAGGCGCGATTTTTTAATTAAACTTTGTGGAATATATCATGTAAACAAATAGAACGTCAAAATTGGATATTTTACGAATATTATTTTTTTCTCCTTAGAAAAGACTTAGAGAAGTCGCTATCCATCAGAATTATTACAGATGTATTTCAGAAATATAAATATCAGGTTTAAGATTTACGTCAATTGTTATAAACAATTTCGATAAACAATTATTTTCATACGGTGCTCAACCACAACAAAAACCTTTATCTTGATTAAAAATTCCTAAATATCTCCTAGAAGTAGTATTAAAGATGAAAAATAACCTTAATTTAACAATTCTTAAGAGTAAGATTTGTTTTTGTCGGTTTTACGGTCTTCATTAATTAAAAGAATAAAACGAAATGATTGAAAAGTTCGTTTATTAAAATTCTGTCTTCCTGACGCTTCGGCTACCGAAGAAAGTCGAAGAAAGGATTGATTTGATTGTTATCAAATCTACTTACGAATTAACAATTCATATTATTACAAATATTATAATAAACAAATGGTCATTTTTTTCTTCAAATTATTGTTTTTCAAATCAGACAGCTTTCAAATTAATTCGAAATTAAAATGAATAGCTATAGGAAAATAAAAATGTTAAATATTTCTATTGTTAATAACAATATCATAAACAAATTCGAGAATGTAGCGTTTTACATGGGAAAACAATGATTTTTTTCTGCTCTATCCTGTTGCTGCTTTCTAATTGGTTATAATTTAATAAGAAAGTGTGGCTATAACTCGTTATTGTTGTTATTATTAATAATATTTTAAATAAACAGTCATCTGTACCAAGTTTGCGCCTGCATATGCGGTTTTTTCATAATGATTATTGTAATCCATCTCGATAGTAGTGCCCAATTATTGAGTAACTTTCTCATTAATTCTGAATTAAAATGATATTAAATAATAATTTCATTTGAGAATTACTGAAAAAGTTAATTAATCAGGCACTACTATCGAGATGAATTAGAATAATCATTACGAAAAAACAGTTTTTTCAGGCGCAAAATTGCTACAAATGACTGTTTATTTAAAATAGTATTAATAATAACAACAATAACGAGTTATTGCCACATTTTCTTGATGAATTATAAGCACTTAGAAAACTGCAACATGACTGAGCAAAAAAAATATTTTTCCCCGATAGAAAACGCTAAATTTTGGAATTTGTTGTTCATATTGTTATTAACAATATAACTATTTAACATTTTTATTTTCCTATAGATATTTATAATAATTTTTTATTAGTTTTAAAGTTGGCAGATGAGAAAAACAATACTTTAGAAAAATAAAAATAAAATATTACAATTTGTTTAGTAGAATATTTATAATAATAAAAATTGTTAAATTATGGTTATTTTTCATCCTTAATACTACTTTTACGAGATGTTTTGGCATTTCTAACACAGCATAGACTATTATTTTCAGAGAGTATTTGCTTTTTTAACTTCAAATAAAATTCAGCATTGTCTTTGTGATTAATTACTTCTTCGTTTATCTTTCCATTTGTCTCGTTTTTGTAGCAAGTATTGCACACGTCAGTTCTAGGTAATTTAAAACTGAAGCCAACATTTCGGTTAAAATACTTAAAATAAACGGTTTGACTTATTTGTCAATTTAGCCCCCGTTTTTTCTTCATAATATTTTCCGAATAATTTGTAAAGTTCTATAAGATTTAATGAAGGATTATCAAAATATTTTAGGTTGGTAGAATTTCGTTTGTAATGTAAACTGTGATGTGGAATTGATTCGCAATGCTCTTCAATCATTTTTTTTTAAATTTTCTGTTAATTTAAGACAACTTTCGCGTACTCCACCTGCCAAATTTTTTAAAGGCTGCTTATTTATAATCTTTTTTTGAACATTTTCAACTCTTCTTTTGCTCAAACATAGAGAAGCACAAAAGAATTTCTTACAAATCGGAACATTTTCTTCGTCAGTAGGAAATAAATATATCCAATGAATTAACCGTCCTAGTTTTTCACCTGCATTCGTTTGGA
>NC_046666.1:98328413-98336154 GCF_010883055.1 Belonocnema kinseyi
CCACACACTACTCCTTTCCCCTGCCGAGTGAGTCACGCCTACCCCGAAAGGGAAATGGCTTAATGGTGTAATAATAATAATAATAATAATAATAATAATCTAATGGACATTCCCAGTTGATTTCGAAAACAAATTAACTCGTAGGATAAACGTCAAACTCTTAATTTTTAAAATAAAATTGTTTAAATAATTAATAGTTCTCGTAAATTTGCAAAGCAATATAGAAAAGAGTCACCGGATAGACATTCTTAGTCGACTCCGTAAACAAATTGACTTGTAGAAAAAAGGACAAACTCTTAATTTTTTATTTAAAATTGTTAAAATAATGAATAGTTCTTGGGAATTTGCAAAGCAACATAGAAAAAAATCATCCGATAGACAGTCTTAGTCGACTCCGTAAACAAATTGACTTGTAGAAAAAAACGCAAACGCCTAATTTTTAAATTAAAATTGTGTAAATAATTAATAGTTCTTGTGAATTTACAAAGCAACATAGAAAAAAGTCATCGGATAGACATTCTTAGTTTAGTTCGAAAACAAATTGATACTAAGAATAAAGGCCAAACTTTAAATTTTTAAAGTAAAATTGCTTAAATAATTAATAGTGTTTGTAAATTTGCAAAGCAATATAGAAAAGAGTCACCGGATATACATTCTTAGTCGACTCCGTAAACAAATTGACTTGTAGAAAAAAGGCCCAACTCCTAATTTTTAAATTAAAATTGTTTCAATAATTAAAAGTTCTTATGGATTTGCAAAGCAACATGGAAAAAAGTCATCGGATAGACATTATTAGTTAAGTTCGAAATCAAATTGATTCGTAGAATAAAGGCCAAACTTTAAATTTTTGAAGTAAAATTGTTTAAATAATTAATAGTGTTTGTAAATTTGCAAAGCAAAAACAAAAGAATAAATAATAAAAATTCTTAATTAACTCCGTAAACAAATAGACTTCCAGAAAAAGTTCAAAAACTCTTAATATTGTTATTAAAATGGATTAAATAATTAATAGTTCTTGTAAATTTACAAAGCAACTTAGAAAAGAGTCATCGGATAGACACTCTTAGTTGACTTTAAAAACAAATTGATTCGAAGGACAAAGGCCAAACTTTTAATTTGTAAATTAAAATTGTTTAAATAATTAATAGTTTTTGTGAATTTACAAAGCAATATAGAAAAGAGTCTCCGGATAGATATTCTTAGTCGACTCCATAAACAAATTGATTCGTAGGATAAAGGCCAAACTTTTAATTGTTGAATTAAAATTGTTTAAATAATTAATAGTTTTTGTAAAGCAATTTGCAAAGCAATGTAGAAAAGAGTCACCGAATATATATTCTTGGTCGACTCCGTAAACAAATTGACTCGTGGAGAAAAGGGCAATCTCTTAATTTTTTAATTAAAATTGTTTGAATAATTAACAGTTCTTATAAATTTAAAAAGCAACCTAGAAAAGAGTCACCTGATAGAATTTCTTAGTTGACTCCGTAAACAAATTGACTCGTGGAGAAAAGGGCAAACTCTTAATTTTAAAATTAAAATCGTTTAAATAATTAATAGTTCTTGTAAATTTACAAAGCAACCTAGAAAAGAGTCACCGGATAGACTTTCTTAGTTGACTCCGTAAACAAATTGACTTGTGGAGAAAAGGGCAAACTCTTAATTGTTAAATTAAAATTGTTCAAATAATTAATAGTTCTTGTGAATTTACAAAGCAACATAGAAAAAGTCATCAGATAGACATTCTTAGTTTAGTTCGAACACAAATTGATTCGTAGGATAAAGGCCGAACTTTAAATCTTTAACTAACATGGTTTAAATAATTAATAGTGTTTGTAAATTTGCAAAGGAAAAACAAAAGAATAAAAAATAGACATTCTTACTTAACTCCGCAAACAAATTTACTTGTAGAAAAATGTTCAAAAACTCTTAATCTGGTTATTAAAATTGTTCAGATAATTAATAGTTCTTGTATATTTGCAAAGCAACATACAACAGAGTCATCGGATATACATTGTTATTTGATTCCGTAAACAAATTTACTCGTAGAAAAAAGGGCAAACTTTTAATTTTTTAATTAAAATTGTTTAAATAATTATCAGTTCTTTTGTAAAGCAACATAGAAAAGGGTTAGTTGACTCTGTGAAAAAATTCTCTCGTAGAAAAAAGTTAAACTCTTAATTTTTAATTAAAAATTGTTTAAATAATTAATAGTTCTTGTAAATTTACAACGCAACATAATGAATTAAACTTATTCTTCAAAGAAGAGCCATTTATGAAAATCGTTTTAATAATTAAACTGTTTGAAGATTAAATAAATGCTAAAAGTCTAAATGAGCTCCTGTGACACTTTTAGACTTAGCATACTTTAGTCCCTTACGTAACATCCCCACGGACTGCATTCCTAAGGGGCAAAGGACTAAGCTTTCCCGAAAATACTTGTTTTCCCCCCGAGATGGAAAGCGTCAGTATTAGACCTTCCGTGTTGCGTGCAACGTCGCTTCTCGACTTTTTGTAATCTTTCATTTTTATAAATAAATAATAATATCTACGGATATCCGTTTATTTATTTCTTCTATAACGTAACCCGTCACAAAATAAATGCTAAAAGTCATAAATGAGCTCCACTCGAATTCGGAACGATCACTGTAACTTAATCGCTAGGAATTTTTACATCCAACAATGTACACAGATACCTCGAACGCGAGCTCGAACGTGCCTGTTTCACTTTTCTATCACTCTATGGAAAGCTGCGACCTGCTTTCAACTATGGGATTGAAATTCTTATTAACTTAGAGAAGGACTAGTTTTATTGAATGATTCTTCTATGCATCATTTCCTTATTCTAATCACATGCATTTTTAACAATGACGTTCGGCCAAAGGAAACCAGTAGTTTTTTCCAAAAAATTAAAAAGCACAACATTTTTAAATGTGGTACCAAATTAGCACAAAATTAGCACTAAATTATGCAGTATTAAGAAATGAGAAATTCCCATTATTTTATGTGTGGTGGTGCCAGCTTAACGTTCGGCCAATGGAAACCAGTAGTTTTTTTCAAAAAATTTAAAAGCACAAGTTTTTTAAATGTGTTAAAAAATTAACACTAAATTATTCAGTATTAAAAAATGAGAATTTTTCATTATTTCATGTGTAGCGGTGCCAGCTTAACGTCCGGCCAAAGGAAACCAGTAGTTTTTTCCAAAAAATTAAAAAGCACAACATTTTTAAATGTGGTACCAAATTAGCACAAAATTAACACTAAATTATGCAGTATTAAGAAATGAGAAATTCCCATTATTTTATGTGTGGTGGTGCCAGCTTAACGTTCGGCCAAAGGAAACCAGTAGTTTTTTCAAAAAATTTAAAAGCACAAGATTTTCAAATGTGTTACAAAATTAGTACTAAATTATTTAGTATTAAAAAATGAGAATTTTTCATTCATTCATGTGTAGCGGTGCCAGCTTAACGTCCGGCCAAAGGAAACCAGTAGTTTTTTTCCAAAAAATTAAAAAACACAAAATTTTTAAATGTGGTACAAAATTAGCACAAAATTAGCACTTAATTATGCAATATTAAGAAATGAGAATTTTCCATTATTTCATGTGTGGAGGTGCCAGCTTAACATTCGGCCAAAGAAAACCAGTAGTTTCTTTTTAAAACAATTTAAAAGCACATAATTTTAAAATGTGGTACAAAATAAGCACAAAATTAGCACTAAATTATGCAGTATTCAAAAATGAGAATTTTCCATTATTTCATGTGTGATCGTGCCAGTTTGAAGTTAAGCCAGCACAGTTTTTTTCAACAAATAAAACAGCACAAAATTAGCACTAAATTATGCAATGTTCAAAAACTCAATATGATAAAGTGGTCGTGCTAACTTAACAGACCTAATAACCAGCCCCCTGCAGCGACTGTACGTTAGCGTTAGTTTACTAGCGTCGAGCGCAGATGGCGCTGGTAATCTCTACAGAAATTTTTAGCATGGCAAGCATAGGCAAAATTATTTTGAAATCAACTTAATTAATGTTAATCGTAATGACAATCGGTTTTCAAATAATTTTCAATCCCAGAAAAAAGATTTAACTTATAATTATACCAAATCTTATCATTACATTCCAAACTTGTCTATTAAAAGTATATAATATATTTTTTCAAAAAATAAATGTGAAAAAACCATGGGAGTGACTAATAATATATTTTTTTATTATATATGATTACATAAAGATAGTGCAACATTGATTCCATAATTTTAGATTGTTTCTTTAAATTTTTTCGAATTTATTTTTCGCAAAAATACTTGATATAAGTTTGATTAACAAGTTTGCAATTTATCAATAACATTTGGTATAATTATAACTTAAATTATGTTTGTGGAGTTGAAAAATAATTTAAAACAGATTTTCATTACGAATAACATCAATTAAACTAATTTCTAACTAATTTTGCCTATGCAAAACCTATGCCTTTGCCTATGCTTCACTGGGGTGAAGAATTTATTGAATGAAAAAGGAAATGAAAACAACGACACTGTACAAATAAGTAATTTATTAACAACAGTAACCCTATTTACAATAACAAATGATTAACTTTAATTAATTAATTATTTAATTATTTAATTATTTGCAGGATTAACTAATAGTCCAGCAGCCATTAACATATCTGTATGCACTAAAGTTGCGGCGCAGTAAAAGTCCCCTGATTATTAATATCAAGGTTACTTTTTTTAAATCTGGTGTAACAACTTTTTAAAACAATTACACTATTTTTTTACAATAGAAATGTTCTAAAATTATCTCCGAAAAGTTCATGGAGAAAGAAGACTTTTGTTCCTCAAAAAATTTTTTAAGCAACGACCCCTCTTCAAGTTAGAGCGTTATAAAAAAATTGAATTTGCACTAAAATTGACATATTTTGGCTACATATCTTAGAAACTATTGGACCCAAAATTTTCTAAAAAAATTCCAATCATTTTTCAGGTCACTTGCTCCATTCCTTTGTTAACAACTAGGTGAGCAATTTTCGTACTTATTAACAAACACTTCGTTTACATTGTACACGCTGAATGCTATATCATTTGTAAGGAAATCTTGGGGAAATTATCTTGATTACAAATTCTTTAATTATTTTGCAAAAATCTCAATTGTTTTTTGGTTAATAAGGGTTTTTGTAAGCACATAGGGATATTTCATACAGCTTCTGTATTTAAACGTGTTTTTCAAATGAGATATTAAAACAAAAATTTTGTCTCTCATAGATTTTCTTACAAATTACTTTTTAACTATGGCCTCATAAAGAATTAACTGCAAAATAATGTTTGTCACCCGTCTCAAATTATCGTACTTTTGTTAATGACAAGGATTGTCAACAAAATCCTACATTTACCGAATCTGATTTTTTATTCGCGTTGCTTGCATCAGTCACAATGAAAAACTTTTTTCTCTTAAATTTCCCTTCAACTCAAACAATTTCTTCATTACAGCTTTATAAACAATTAGCTGCAACATAATCTTTAGCCTGTCCTATTTTGCAGTTAATTGTTTATAAGGCAGTAATTAAGAAATTCTTAGCATTAGGATCAAATATAGGAGAGATAACAGTTTTTCCTGCATCTGATTCAAGGAATGAGAATGAAAGGAGCAGATTATATACATCTAGGGTTTATTTGATAATAATTGTTATAGACAAAAGAAGGCTATTTTCAGAGTGGTGACAGAAAGAAAGATTATAAGTAAGCCATAAGGTACATAACTTTAAAACATCGAAAATCTTAACTGTACAATTGCACCTGGGATAGACCAAACATTATTTTTCAATTAATTGTTTATAAGGCCATAGTTAACAAATGATTTGAATTAAAAGAAAATCTATAAGAGTGCAACTGTTTGTTTCGTATTTTGTTCACAAGTTATAGCACCGACCTTGTACAATGTGCACAAAATATTTTATGAAGAATAAAAAAACATGTATACGTAGTTGTTAAAAAAGGACCATTTTTAACACTTATGTATTAACAAAAGTTGTAGCTCCACCGAAAAACTTGAAAACGGGTCGTTGCATGCAAAATTTGTTACGACATACAAGTTTTGTTTCTCTATGAACTTTCCGAAAATAATTGTACAAAAATTTTATCATAAAAAATAATGTAATTGTTAAAAAAAAATGGTTTCCAAAATTGTTGCATCAAATTTCGAAAAAGTGACCTTGATATTCATAATCAGGGGACTTTTGCGTACTTTTCAAGCTACAGTTACTGCGTCACACTTTCAGTGCGTACAGAAGTCTTACTGGACACTTGATTATGATTAAAATAATATTTAAATTTAAAGAAAGAAATGCAGAAAGTATAGTTTTTATTTATTTTTCTATACTTTTACGGAAGAATAAGAAAACAAAGAAGATGTCCTTTAGTGTAACATAAAACAATCGGAATTTTAAGTAAAATACAGCAGTCTCGCATTCATTTTTTATATTTCTATGAAAGAATTTGTAAAAATAAATATATCTTTTCACTTTCACGTAAAATTTTCCATATTGTTTATTAAAATGCAGTGAAATTTCCATAATTTCAACCGCCGCACAGTGGGAGGAATAGGGATTTTACTGTTTATAATCTTTTGCAGCCTACAATTGAAGCGCTGGCGACCAAAAGGGGACACGGCCGGATTCAGCCTGAGAAGTGTTGTCTTGAGTGTCAATTTTAAAAATCTTTCTAATTTCAATTTTAAAGACTGATACTTGTAGAGAATTTCAAGCTGCATCTTTTTTTTCTCTTACAAAAATTTATAGGTTTTGTAGTTTTTGAGATAATTGGTAAAAAGTGGATTTTTTGAAAACGAAAAATTCCAATCTTTTTTCACTTCAACTCGCGCTAATTTATCCAATTTTCATCATTTCCCGATTTCTCCAATACAAAGTACGTGTTTAAGTCTTCTGAAACTATCTCAGAAAGAAAAACGAGAATATTGTAATAAACAAAAAAGTAATTAATTTTTTTTTTTGAGGCAATGCAAAAATCATGAATTTTAACCTTCAAGCGCCTCGTTTAGCGAACGAATTTTAAGTTACGGAAAGCTTTCAGTGAGAAAGTTGTTCATTAAGGTTCAAAGAAGTTTTCTGAAAAGTTTTAGATCAATTGGATCAATAGTTCAAAAATTATGAATGTTTTAAAATCCAAGCGGTAATCTTGACGCTGCCCAAAAACGTGCCTGAATGGCTACGTACGCGCTGCAGCGAACGACGTGAAGGTCAAGTCAATCTTACCAAAACAAATGCACAACAGTAACTTTTTTTGTCATATTCTATGAAATTCTACAAATAAAGCATAGAATCAGCGAAGTGATTGTTTCTTATAATAGTTGGAAAAGCATTTTTTTTGAGATTATTGAGATTTTTGAGATATTTTTAAGAATATTAATTAAAAAGAAAAAGATATTAAAATGAAACAAGGTAGAAAAAGAACTAGAAATGAAGATTCGTGGATTAAAAATAAGAAAAATTGTTCCAGAAATCAGGTACGATTGGAAACCGTCAATACAATTTTTAAATAAATTTTAATCATAAATTTAATATTTTATGACTTTTTTTATACTGGATTTTTTAAATAAGTCTTTTGCTGAATTATATATAATATGTAAATAGTCTAAAGTAATTATTTTAAATTTTTAATGACGAAGTTAATAGCATTATTTGTTATTTCTTTAGGGAAAAGAATACATTACAAAGTCTAAAACTAAAAA
>NC_046666.1:98336254-98338400 GCF_010883055.1 Belonocnema kinseyi
TTCATGATTCCTTTATTATTTGCTCCTTATTTTTCACTCATTCTTATTCTCAGCTAGCACAAAAAATGTATCATTGTCAGTTTTTCATAAATTTATTTTGTTTATTTTCAATGTTATTTTTCACGATTCAAACCAAAAATACGCATTCTAGTGTAAAGTGACTCGAAGAAAATTTGTAGATATAATTTAAGCAAAAAAAATTACTAGTTACAATGTTATTTTAACTTGTGTCGTTTTCCCTAAAAGTTCATTTTTTCATTTTGAATGTATTCTTATAACAAAAGCTATTTACAAATTTGTAGATCTTTTTAAATGCAAAGTTTTTTGTCATTTGTGTGTTTTCGTATCTTGTATCTTTTTCCAATGATTAGATTTTTGTATTGTCAATGTTATTTTTCACGATTGAAACAAATCCATTCTATCCAAAAATGATTAATAAACAATTTGTAGATCTTTTTTTTTGCGAACACATTTTGCCTCCTTATTTTTATCACAGCAGTTTATTTTGTATAAAAATTTAACTTTTCTATTTTCAATGCTGTATCTTACAGATAAAGTGAAAACTACGCGTCCTATGAAAAAGTTATTTAGCTTAGAATTATCATTTTCATTTATTTTTTTTTTATTTTATTTTTTTTTATTTATTTTTTTTTTATTTTATAAGTGCTGCAACTCTGGAAATTTTTTTTTAATCGAAAAAAGTCAGTAGGAGAAAATATTCGTATTTTTAAGTATTACGAATAATCGAGCAGAGAATTCTCAAATTCCAAAAATGTGGATTCCGAAACTTACAAAATGCGTTCATTTTTGGAACTTTTATCTAAAATGGCTGACTAACGAATTAAATTAAAATTTTTTAAGTCTCGTGCTCACGGATAGACAGACAGACATGCAGACACACACACATTCGTAAAAACCTGTTTATTGGATTTCGAGGGTCTCAACACGAGAAGATTTGACAAAAACGGGGGGGGGGGGGGCGCAAATTTTACACTAATCTAATAAGTTCTCCGATGAGAATGTGAAAAGAAGAAGCCTATCATATTTAAAATAAAAATAAATAAATAAAAAAAATATATTTAAACAGTGAACTGCATGGATGCACGTGGCACTAAATACTCTGATAGATAGTTTTCAATTAAGGATGTCATACAGTAAATACTAGTTATTAAATAACAAGAATCAGCAGATTGTTGTTAAATATTCTATATAATAATAATAATAATAGTGATAATAATAATTTATTCATCTTATTACGTAGTAATACTTAGATTACTCAACATTTTCTATGTAATTTTAAAACAAATTTTCCTTCTATTTTAAAATACGACATTTTATTTTTAATTGGCACAATAGCAGCTTTTTTCTGAATGTTTTAAAATTTAAGTTTGGCAAAAAGGTTAATTTTTTGCCATTTTTTAAATTGGCACAATTACAGAGAATATATCCTATAAGAGAAAAGTTATTAACATATATTATTTATAGATATATTGCATGTATGTATATGTGTTTATATAGTAGGCTGGGTTGCGAAAATTAGTTGTTTAATTTTTGAAATCTACCGTGCCTACAAGTTTACCTACGCTGCAAGTAATTTATCCTGAAAATAAGAGTCCGATAAAATATAATTCAGCATCCCAGTAGGCAAAAAACTATAAAAATTCCAAGAACGCCATTGGGACGTTCGTAGGACGTCCTATGTCAGGCCAATCAACGTTTCTAAGGCGTCCAATGTCCTAAAGATGACCTAAAGACGTCTTAAAGACATGGACGTTCTCGGGACATCTTTTGTACTAGCATTAGGCGTTCTAAGACCATCCCTAAGGATGATCATAAGACATGTTATAAAGTACGTCATAGGGATGTCCCAAAGATCTCTAGGACATCCTTAATTTTTTAGCCCACTGAGATTCTTGCGTACTACAATTTTCGCTCTATATTATTTTCAACATATACTGAATTCAAAAAATGTAAAATGAAATTCAAAAGACTGCATAATTTCTCTACAAATGACCAAAAAATGGTAAATATCATACGTTGTTCAGTCAAATACGAGGGTGGATTGATAAGTTTCCGGCCTGACCAAGAAAAACAACGTTTTTAAGAATTTTTTTTTTTATTTCTCAACATAATCTCCTCCAAGGCT
>NC_046666.1:98338500-98340502 GCF_010883055.1 Belonocnema kinseyi
TTTTGAAAATTAAAATTCGAAAATTTTTTCTAAAGCCTCCAGGGGACTTCGTTTTCGCACGAAAAAAATTTATGTGCCCTTATTGCATCCGGACCCACAATTGTTCATATTTTGTTGTACTACAAATAGCTATACATGGAATTTTCAAGTCTTGAAAAAAGTGATCTAAAAATATTGAAAATGCTTGAACTTTTTGAATTTTTATACTAAATGGACTTCCCAAACGTATCTAGTATACAGAACACAAGGTCAACGACAAAGCCAACAACAACAAGAACAACAACAAGAACAAGACAACGACAAACAGACATTATTATTCTCATTCTGATGAGAATTTAATATAAATTTTCAGCCTAAAAACATGGATTTGCAACCAAAATTGTACCCCATATAAGACAGCATAGAAAAATATTTACCATACCCTCGCCCCCCCCCCGCCCCTTCACCCAAAAGACTAAATATGCTCATGATCATTCAACTTATATTGCATCTTCTTTCTTAAGAAAGACTTTGCGTTGTGAATTCCCATCCATAGTAAGATTCGGCAGATTATGACTCACGGACCTTAAGCAGGTGCAATGGTGCATTGTTTGGCTATGATGTAAGTTACTAAGAATTTTCACTCTACCTGAAATTAAGCAGTATCAGAAACAGCATTTTCTTGCAGTGTAGGTACGCTGAATTCGAATTTGTTTGTCCAGTAAATGTATAGCATATCACTCTTCATTAAGACTTTTCCTCTATTTTTTAGAGCTAAGAAACCTTTAAAAAAACATTCAGTTCTCTTTTACAATTTGCGTCGAAATTTAAAGACTACATCCCGTGTGGAAAAATGTCCTGGAAGTCTGGTTACAGGTCTCACCTAGGTCTGGGTTTATCTAGACTGTCTAGCCTGGAAGATCTGATCTGGCTCACGTCTAACCTAATCTAAAACGTTTAGCCTGGAAGGTCTGGTCTGTTTAAGGACTGGCGCTAATCAACAAGCCAAGAACCAAAAAACGTTTTATGTTCGATCAGCCAATGTTTTGACGAATTTCAAAAAAGGTATAAGGTTTTTAAAATGATAGAAGATAAGAAATGTACACTATCAAACCAAGACTTTATTTTCTTATCACCTTGACAGACCGACCTGGATGATGTTTTGCGCTGGTCATTTAGACAAGAGAAAAAATTGTAAATTCAGTCTACATGAAAATTTGTTAACAAAAGATGCTTATAGAAAAAAAATGATTTTTTTAAAAGTAATTAAAAAAATTAAGTTTCGTCCGAAGCAATTGGAATCACAATTTGAAGTATCAGTTACATGTTGACTCTGACCTCTTTGATATACTGCTAGTTTTTGTCGATCGAGCGTCACAAACTGTCAGCCAGGCAATAACTCGCTGCAGACTAGACGATCTGGTCTGGGCCTAGCCAGAAAAAACGTTACACTTTTGCCAATGGCTATCTTACAATAAGATTCGAAAAACAATATCGGAACTCTTATAATAAGTATTACTTGATGGAGTTAAAAAAATTAATTCCGAATTTTTTAAATTCTGATAAAGACAAGTCAAAAGTTATCAGTTCAATAAAAATATAAATTGATTGACATTGAGACCATTGAAATCGAAGTTTTCCAAGTAATTATGAATAATATATAAGTATTAAAATTTATTGAATTAAAAAAAAACAACAGAGACTTTAAGAGGTTATTAAAAAGGAAAAAGCTTGAACCTTCTCGAAGAGAATCACGATAGAAAAATAAAAATTACCTCTACATATACATATAGATATATAGTGTTTTAATCACTTAAAATGTATGAAAATATAATCCTACAATTGCTTTGTACACATCTTTTTTGTATGAAAGTGTCACAGAAGTAAAAATGTCTAATAAATCTTTCTCACTTTAAGGGCCATACGAGGGTGGATTGATAAGTTTCCGGCCTGATCAAGAGATGGCGCCACTAGGCCTACCTTGAGGTGGCGTTCTATAGTACCATCCTTAGATAGCTTGTAG
>NC_046666.1:98340602-98341261 GCF_010883055.1 Belonocnema kinseyi
TCATTTCTTCAGTTGCAGAGTTTCTTCAGGTCCCTATAAAACAGAATTATGGTGGTGACATGTTGAAAATAATACTTTATTCGTATTCTATAGCTCATTGTGAAGAGAACAGTTGAGTTTCAATGCTTCTAGCTGATGGCAAGTCTCTTTGTGTATTTTTTCTTGAGATAAAAATTCAAAAAGCTAAAATGGCCAATTTTTTCACTTTATTTGTTTATATATTTTCGTTCATTGACAACAATTTGAAAATCTTCAAACAAAATTCTCTTACAAATTTAATGCTGAGCATCTCTAAAAAAAACTTTGAAATAGGTTAAAAAATACGCATATAATCATGGTTTTTGCGCAGTAAATTATTCGAAGTTGATAATTTTCGGAAATTCTTTTCGCGTTTCCTTAAAAGGCACAGCGTACTGGGAGAGCGAGTCCGAACGCTAAGGAGGTTATGGAATCCACACACTCAAATTGGTCTTTTTTATTCGAAAATTCGCAACTATTTGTTTGAAGTTTGAAGTCGTTCGTTAGTTAATGAGAAACAGTCATATTTTGATCAAAACAATCCTCTCCTCCCTCCCCAATCGTATTACGTTATTTTTGGATGAACTCTACATAAGCTCGTGAAAAACATGTAATTGTGCACAAATTACGTTAGATACGGC
>NC_046666.1:98341271-98343842 GCF_010883055.1 Belonocnema kinseyi
GGCGTGTAACGTGTTTTAGAGTATCAGGGCAAAAAAAAAACTAAAAAGAAGGTTTGATAATTAGGGGACTTAATTTGATTTTAAAAAATCAAACATGATATGGAAATTTTTAAATTTTTAATTTGGTGTCTTAAATGTCGAGGGAGCGCGCCCTGGGCCTGTCATTGAAAATGAATCACCTGCCATTACGAGCTTTAAAAGAACAAATATTCAAAAGCTTACCAAATAAAACTTTTTTCATTAAATGAGCGAAATAACTTTCATGTAAAATCGAGTGAAAAACAGCATATCTTATGTTGTTTTTGATGAATCGGTTATACATTTTTTTCTTAGATACTATATTCAGTTTAACTAACACGTGATTGAATTATCGTTAAAAAAGTATGTGATTTCTTAAACAGCATATATAAAATACATGAAGTACTAAACGTACATAAATTTGACTTTTTTATCTAAGGTCCTTTTTTCTAATTTACTAAAATGAAAGCTTAGATTTTCGCCTTTAAATATCTTTAGGTTAAAAAATCAGCACTTCATAATTTATTTGTAAAAATAAGTACTCAGTAGGTTTTTAGAGGTGATCCTTAAATATTCTTATTTTATATTGAGGGCTTCACTGGTAATAATGTAAAATGATTTTGATTTGATATCCTTAAGGATTTAACAATTTCAAATGGCAATCCTACCGAATCGATAATAATTTATGAAGCCTTTAATGCCCCCGAATAAAATCAAAACAATGCAAAATTAAGAAAATAATTTTTCTTCTTCAAAGGCTTTAAATTGTGCAATTTCAAAAATTGAAATCATAGCACTCTTATTTCATTTGATATTTTTTCAATGTAATGCCTTCAAATTGACCGATTTTTAGTTAAATATTTAAAAAAAATGATTCATTGTGAATCATTGTGATATACGAAAACTACATACTTGTTTATATAAATTGTTTTAATAATTATCGAGCAGCAGCCATTCTAAACGCATCAAGATAACGCATTAATTTCTCTCATATTTTATATAAAAAATATAACATTTAATTAAATATTCATGTGAATTTCGACATCTGAAGGATTATGTTACATTGGTTCAAAATATTAGTGATTTTTGTATGTACACTAGAGAGGTCAAAAAAAAAGATTTTTCCAAATTTGAATAATAGCACGTGCCACCTGGCACTTCAAAGTCTCATTTAATTAACATGGGAAGATTTTGAATTTTCGAAAAATTGAACTCCTGTTCCAGGGTTTCATCGAAATGTGCCGAGTTTTTTTAGGGATTTAAGAGGAGTGTCTATAAAATAAAACTACACTAATAACTTTCATTTCCTACCCACCCGCACCCTCCCTGCAGTGCCCCAATATACCAAAAAATAAAAAACTACGTTTTTAAGTAGAATTGTTACTTTTCAGCAATTTCCGTCGTCTTTTTCTTACAAATAATTACTAGCGAAGAATTTGAATACTTTATCACGACTTTTATAATAATTTCCAATTGTTTAAACAAAATTTAAATTATTCTAACAATTATTTATTCTCCAAAACTGTTAGAAAATAATCGTCGTTTCTGATTGAAATATAGTTGTTTGTCATTGTTTGGAGTAGTAAATGTTTCTAAAAATACTATGCTATAATGTAAACAATGAATTATTGTTTATTTTCAAAATTTCTAAAAATTTAGCTAAAGATAGCAACTTTCTTTTCAAATTAGTATCCTATGCTACGTTTTGTTAAATAATTATATAATTTTGATAAATTTCTTTTAATGCTTGATAGATTTCTATTTGCTTAAACAACCTTTATTTACTCAAACATTTTTTTTCGATAGCGAAAAAAATGAAATAAAATAGAACACATACAATTATGTTTCACTTTTTAAGGATAATTTTTTTTCTATTGGAACAAACTGCCCCAAATTTTTTGAGTGAATAAATGAGTCGATTTAACGATTTTTCCTAAAATATAGAGCTCGCAATTCCATTCGTTCATTTATTTGGGCATTTTTTCGAAAAAATCGGTGTCCCAAATTATTAGGGCCACTAAAAAAAATTCAATTTTTCTGAAAGAATTCAATTTATTCAACAAAACACGTACATATAAAAAGATTTTATTCACAAAATTAGTAATTAATAGTATTTCCGTCATTTTTGAATACCATTTTCATTCGCTTTACCATCAATTTATTCAGATTTTCGAGACTTTTCGCGGTGACGTTGTTCCATGCTGATTTGATCGCTTCCCTCAGCTCTGCGACCGTTGTGTAGTGCTTTCCGTTGTCATACACATCGCGTACCATCATGCCCCAAACATTTTCCATTGGGTTAAGGTCTGGAGAGATCGCTGGCCACGCGAGTACGGGAATCTTTGACTTTTCCAACCAATCCTTCGTAGACTTGCTCGCAGGTATGGCTGCGTTGTCCTGCTGGAAAGTCAATTTTGCAGGGCGGAAACGTCCAAGGTAGGGCTTAAGATATTCTTCTAGCACTGCCTGGTAATCTCCGCTTTTCATTTTATGAGAAATAAAAGCTAAGGCCACTTTTCCGAAACCGCTGTATGCCCCCCATACCATGACGGA
>NC_046666.1:98343942-98349863 GCF_010883055.1 Belonocnema kinseyi
AGCTTTATTTGATATATTTTTACTTCTGATAAGGGGACCTGCTCTACCAATAACCTTCTTACCTTCATTTATTCGTCTATCTAATCCCTCATCTATCTTCCCATCCCTAGTAAATAAGCTACCAAGGTATACGAACTTATCAACTTGTTCAATTTAAAAAATGTTTATCAACATATTTATAGCTTGGCTATTTTTCAAGGAAGAGGCATAATTTGTTTACGGAATGAGCTAAGAATGTCTTTCGATGATCCTTTTCCACGTTACTGTGTAAATTTATAATCATTATTAATAATTCAAACAATTTTCATAAACATATTGAGAATTGGGTATTATTCAAATTTGCTTACGAAGTTAACTAAGATTCTCTTTGTGATGCCTCTTTTCTAGGTATTTGTTAAATTTGCCAGAATTATTAATTAATAATTATTGAAAGAAGATTCATAAAACGTTTAGAATTTGGCTATTTTCTAACGAGTAGGGTCATTTTTTTTACTAAGATTCAGTTTCAATGCAGCTATATACGAGTTTGCTCGAAGTACTCGCATTCGTCTAAACGTTTGGTCCGATGAGAGGAAAACTGCAGAAAACCACCTCCTGAGTTTAGTCGAGTTTTCAAAATTAGAGTACACAACCTGGTCTTTCGTCGTATCTGGTACCCATGCGAAGTCGTGTATAATTAGAAGTTATTAAAGTAAAAATGATTTTCTTGGTATTTTCTTGAACTTAATTTCCAAATAGAATAATTACAATGAAAGCAGTGGGTCGCGCGCGTAGCGCGCGAAAGTGCTTCTAGTTTCAGTTGATGGGCAATGACAAAGAATGTCACATTTGTATGCTTAAGAAAACTGCCTAAAATATAAGATTTACTAATGTAAAAATGTATTATTTAACCAAATCCAGAAATATTCAGCAGAATTAGAATTTTTATTTGACATCGTTAAAAGTAACTTTATAGTCAAATATCAATCAGAAGTTGCATTTTTGCAATAGGCAATAAATTACAATTTTTAAATATTATCATTGTATAATTTCAATTGAAATAATTATTTTTAAAACCCAAAATTTACTCAAAGATATAAATTTTAAATAAAAAATAATTAATCTTCAACAAAAAAAATGAATTTTCTGACAGAAGAAGACAATACTTAATTAAAATAGATGACTTTTCAACAAAATAGTTTAATCTTCAACCATACAGCGGAATGTTCAACCAAGAACATTAAATGTCTGTCAAAAAAGATAAATTTTTGACCAAAAATAGCATAGTTAAAATGTCAGTATTATAACGGAAATAAAAAAAAAATTATTTTTGTAATTTATTGTAATAATACAATTATGAAGCTGGCATTTTTATGCTGTTATGTGCGTCTGTCTTTATTAAATAAAATGTTACATTATGCATTTAAAATTTTTGTCAGTTTCCTTAAGCACATAAATACCGTGAAAATGTATTTATTATATTTTTTAAATGTTGAAAAAATATTGAAAGTACGGTGTCGAATAATTCCAACGCGGCGACGCTATCAAGCCCACAACGTTGCCACATTTCAAAACAATTCCGTTTCAAACTTTATTTGCAAATTTTTATCAAGAGCAAGCCTTCGAAGGTTTTACAGTGCTATGCATGGTTGAAAGTGTCACTGAAGACTCTTATAGGTAGTTTTGAATTTACGATATCATACAGTAAATACCAATTGTGAACTGAAATATTGATCTTTTTCTTTAACATTAGAAAAAGCGATCGATTGTTATTAAAAATTTATACATATATAATTATTAATAATTCATTTTATTTTGTAATAATACTTACATTAATCAATTTTTTCTATGGGATTCGACAATAAATTTACCTTCTGTTGTGAAGTGTGCCGACACTTATTTGATTATTGACACGATGACAGAATTTTTCTTAAGATTTTGAAACATTATTTTTTCAAACACGTGAGCTTTTTCGACCATTTTTATGAATTGGTACTATTGCACGCCTTTTTAAAAAGATAAAGTTTTTCATTTAGACATAGATTGGAACTTTAAAGGACGGAAACAAAATCAATTGTCGAATATTTCTATTGAAATGTTAGAAAAAATATTTGAAGAAACATATTTTTACAAAAAATATCTTGCATAAAAGTTGTCCGAAAAGATACAAACAAAAAATTTCCTAATTTCGGTTAGTAATGTGCCAACCAACGGCATAGTACTGGTTTACTACTGGCTCAGTACTGACTGTCATTACTGGTAGAATACCGACGCAGGAATTCCGTCAACGGTTGGCTCCATACAGGTTCACAACTGGCCCAGTACTGACCGTCACCTTTGGTGAAATATGGGCACAAAAGTTCCGCCAACGGTTAACCTGATACTGGTAATGAACTGGCACAGTACTGATACATATTACTGGTAACATACTGTCACTAGAGTCCAAACAACATTTGGCATCATATTGGTCTACTACTGGCCCCGTACTGACCTTTATTACTGGTGTAATATCGACACGGGTGTTCCGCCAACGGTTTGGCGTGATACTGATATACTAATTTTGCAGTACTGATACATATTACTGGTAAAATAGTGAAACAAGAGTTCAACCAATGGTTGGCATCATACTGGTTTACAACTGGCCAAGTACTGACCACCACCATTGGTGCAATACCAGCACAGGAGTTACGCAAACGGTTGGCGTGATACTGGGTCGACTACTCGCGCAGTACTGATACATATTACTGGTAAAATACTGAAATAAAAGTTTAACCAACGGGTGGCATCATACTGGCCTACCACTGGCTGAGTAGCGATATGCGTTACTGGTGAAATACAGGCACCGGCGTTTCCCCAGTAATTGAAGTAGCAGTGGCCACATACCAACTTCAAGTGCCGATTGACAACCGACATAAGAGTTCAGCCAGTGGTTGTCGTAATACTAAGTCTATTACTGGCGCAGTACTGATACGTATTACTGGTCAAATACTGACACAAGTGTTCAACCAACGGTTGGTATCATACTGTTGTACTACTGGCATAGGAATAATATTTATTACTAGTGAAATATACTGACATACGAGTTTAACCAACGATTGGCATCGTATTGGTTTGCAACTGGCCCAGTACTGACCATTACCACTGGTGTCATACAGACACAGGAGTTTCGCCAACGGTTAGCGTGATACTGGATCTACTACTGGCGCAGTACAGATACGTATAACTGGTCAAATACTGACACAAGCGTTGAAACGACGGTTGGCATCATACTGGTGTACTACTGACCTAAGATTAATATGCATTACTGGTCAAATACCGGCATCGGTGTTTCGCCAGTGATTGGCGTAGTTCTGGCCACATAATAACTTCAAGTGCTGATTGACAACCGAGATAAGAGTACAGCCAATGGTTGGCGTGATACTATGACTACTACTGGCACAAGAGTTCAGCCATCGGTCGGCATTATACTGGCTTAGGAATAGTATACATATCTGGTGAAATACTGGTATGGGCGTTTTACCAGCGATTGACGTATTTTTTTGTAATTGTCACTAATTGTATTTAAAATTAGAATTCAAACAATGTTTTTCTTAACGAAAAAAGGTATTTTTAATGAGAATTTTAAAAGAAGAACAGTTACTCATGTTCCCAAGTGATGTCGGTAGTGCGCCGGAGTTAACCACTAGTGCAGTACTGGCCCAGTACTGCCCACCTGTACAGGCAGCCGGTAGTTCGCCCAGTATGAATGTAGAATAGTCTAAAACACCTAAACGGCAAAACGTTACACGAAGATTTACAGAAAATTGTTATTAAATAAATTGTTGTGCAACGTAGTAAAATTTCTAATTTCCACCGATACAAATTTTAAATTCTCATTAAATGTTATTATGAGAACTTATAAAATTGTCTAACAAGGGAAAAAATAAAATATTACTCGAAGAAAAATTGTAGTCGATTTAAATAATTTATTTAAAAATTATTTTGTTCATATTTTCGCGAACAGTTAGTTTATTTTATATCTATTTGATGTCGTATGATGATAAAAAGATTAACGAAAAAAAGAGTTAAAAAATTGTTGTTTTAAATTTTCTGAACTGTAGCGTATGAGGATGGCTTTTTCATAGAGTTTCAACTTGTCGGATTAGCGTAGTGGTTAGCACTCTCGACTTTAATGTGTAAAAGTGTAATATATGTATTCATTCTAAGCAGTGCCATCAACATGTATTGACAAAATACTCGCAGTCAATTATTATTCATTTTTTAAATACCTTTTTTGTTATATCTTTAGATTATAGAAACAGTGGGTGTTAAAATAAAGCAAAAAGCTTGAAAATTATATTTTTGTAATTATAAATAATATTCAGACGATATGCAGTCGTACGATGATAAATGGATGGTCTTTAAAACAATTAAATAGTTTTTTGTCATTTTTAAAATTAACTCCGGCATTTTCGTACGCCAGTGGTTCGGCAGTACTGCCCCAGTACTGACAGGTCAGTACCTCCAATCATTACAAACAAGCACTGGCATAGTACTGGACCAGTACAACCAGCCAGTACTGGAACTCCGACAGGCGGTACTAGGCCAATACTGGGCCGGTGGTGTATTTCTACATAGGATATCTTTCGTTATCACTTGGAGCCTAGACAGTATCTGCCCATTACTAATCTGCGGTAGTAGCCCAGTGGTGAACTTCAGTGCTGGCCCAGTACTACAGGTCAGTACCTCGCCGAGTTTGCAGTATTAGTTGAGCCAGTGCTGGGCCAGTACTAACAGAAGGTACCGCACTAGTACTAAATTTGAGTACTATCTCAGTGCTGGCTAAATACGCAAGTCAGTACAGAACATTGTTATCATTAAGGGTTTTACCGGTATAAAGCCATTAGTCCTGCCAGTATTCTAACAGTACCACGCCAGTACCGAACTCCGATCGGCGTTACTGGCGTGGTACTGTGCGGGTGGTAAATTTTCCCCTGGGATTCGCTGTTTGAAATATGTGTACGCTTTCCATGTCTAAATTATTTCGTTATCGGACTTTAATTTTCAGGATGAAATACTTGTAGCATACACAAACTTTCAAGTTTCGTAGATCTTCGAAATTTAAAACATTAATTTTCTTAAACCGCCCTAATATATAGTTTCTGAAATGGGTAATTAAAATCTTCCAGGCTGTTTCATACATGTAATTTCATACATGTAAATTTGCAACTTCGTGTTTACTATACGATACTCTTATATCGTCTTGTCTCATTCCATCGAGATTCTCAACAAAACGATATGTCTTGAAAAGATTTTCATTCTTCTTGTTATCTTGTTTGTTTTTCACACAGATATTTTTACAATTAAAACTGTAGTTTTCCAATCATGCACAGAAAATTGAGTTTAAGTGTATTTAATATATTTTATAACGAATTTTTGATTAATACAAGCATATTAAAAATACCAATATTATTTTCATTTATTTTACTATAGAAAACTGTGCATGTCTGCAAATTTGTAATAGATACTTTTGGAATAAAAAAATATATTATAGCTAAACACGCTGGACCTTAACGAAGCTTAACCAAAGAGTGCGTCAAGATAAATAATATATGTTGGGTATTGCTTCATGCTGTCCAAAAAGTATTTCTTATATCAAAAAATCCTAATGTAAAAACTTTTTTTAGTGTTTAAAACTTTTAGTTTGTTTTTATTTTTGAAATTTATCGAGCATGATTTAATTATAGTCTGTAATAAACTGTTTAGTGAAGCAATGTTTAAATCACATTTTCTGATAAAGTTATTTTTAAATTTTCAGAAAAAATGTGTTTTTGTATTTCGCACACATTCGTGCGCAGCCACAGGCATTTTCAATTTAAATGTCAACAAATCGATAACTGTAAGTTGGTGATTGTGCATTCTCTTTCGTTAAAGCTCCTTCGGCTTTAACGAAGATATTCTCC
>NC_046666.1:98349963-98378644 GCF_010883055.1 Belonocnema kinseyi
GTGGCCCTATTAATTTGGGACACCTATTTTTTCGAAAAAATGTCCAAATAAATGAACGAATGGAATTGCGAGCTCTATATTTTAGGAAAAATCGTTAATTCGGCTCATTTATCCACTCAAAATATTTGGTGCATTTTGTTTCAATAGAAAAAAAATTATCCTTAAAAAATGGGGTGGCCCTATAAATATGGGACACACTGTAGGATACCAATTTGAAAAAAGTGAACATCTCTGGCTCAATTTTTAGAAATTTTGAAAACAAACAGTCATTCATTGTTTAAATGATAACATAATGTTTTTAGAAAAATTGACTACTCCAAACAATGACAAAATATTGCGTTTCAATCAGAAAATACAATTATTTTTTACATCTTTGGGGAATGAATAATTGTTTAAGTAAATTAAATTTGTTTAAAAAATTTATAATTGTTTAAAAAGTCGTGGTAATTAACATGTTAAGAAATAGCAACAGAAATTTACCAAAATAAGGGATTAGAGGAGGAGCACAGATCTTTCAACGGATAAGTGAAGAAGCTATTACTGATCTTAAGACTTAAATTTGGACAAACAGATATAAAGTTGTCAACTTTCCAGAAACCTGAAAACACAGGTCGAAGAAGGCATAGGCCATAGAGAGGAAAATCGCATGCCCCCTTCCTCTCAAGCATGCAGCTTTGTGCAACCGCACGGCTTGTACGCCCAAAAAGCCGGCCCTTCGTTTAAATGAACTGATTAAAAATAAAAAGTTTAAAATTGCATTGTTTGAAATCCAAATAAATAAAAATTCTAAATTCTTGAATTGATTCCTCAGTAATTGATTATTTTTTTCAATTTTGAATGGTTACAATTTTATAGCCCTGAACTTTCATATTGAATGCTGAATTTAAAAAAAATTATTTTCACAAGTTTTAAGTTTGAATCAAAATTAAATTGCTTAATTTTAAAATTTATAATTAACAATGTGAACATTTTTAATATTGAAACGATTTAAATTTACTTTATATAATTGAAATTTTAAAGGGTGTGTGTATAAAAAGTGTTCGTATCACAAACTTCAGCAATGAAACATTTTTTCAGCTTCAAATTTAGTCAAAATCATTACTGAAAACTTTTCCATTTTGAGCGGTGAAAATGACGATGAATTTATTGTTTGAGTTCAGAAAATATTCCTTAAACAATTTAAAAACATTTCAGCACAAAAATATTCGATTTTGAAATCTTTTAACTTCTAATAATTGTCCCATTTTCGAAAGTTCAACCTGAAATCATCGAATTTGGAGATTCTTTAATTTAAAATAAAAATGCTTAATTTTAAATTCTTTTATTTATAAATAATAACGCGTCCAAGAGAGAGGACATGAAGAACGCTATCAAGGCTTTAGGCAGAACGCAGTTTTTGGATTGCTATTAAGACTCATAAAAGTTTGTAGCTTTTTTAAACTAAAGGTATCAAAAGGTAAAACTCTACGCTTTCTTTTTAGTAAGATGAAGGAAAAAATAGATGGTCGATTATGTAAGTTTGCAATCTTTACTTTCAAATTATTTCATTTTTAATAATTAGATGAGGCAATAGTTCCGAACGCTCATTTTTAAAAATACATGATATTATGAACTTTTTCACCCTTAAGCTATTTAATGGAAAAATCGAAGCTTACACTTCAGAAAAGAAAAGAAAGCAACTGAATCCTAAGTACGAAAAAAGCATAATTTTATTTATTGCTGATCCACATTATCGAAGTTCAAATTGTTAATATAAAAAATGCTTACAATTCATGGCTAAGCCTGTGGAGGAAAAAAATGGTTCGCGCCAAAAATCCGTCTCATGAAAAAAAGTTTTTCAATGATTTTAAAAATAAAAAAGTGTACTACGGTGGGTAAAAAAAATTTAGAATCTGAAATCGGGACTACGAACAAATACACCAAGCCAGATGAATTAATTTTTCTTTATAACTTGTGTGGAAAACATTTTTCTGCGAATTTTTTAACTTTCTTAGCATAGAAGCCAGTGGAAAAACTCAAAAGGACCCAGAAGTCAAAACTAGAATTACACGAAAATTTGCAAAATATGCAAAAAATAAAAAATAATGCTATTATATACCATAAGTTATAATGATAATTTAAAAAAAAAAACTAAAATAAAACTTGATAATACTACCTTTCTAATTTCTATTCCTGGGTTTTTACCATATTTTCCCTAGTGTATTTTTGTAAATTTAACGTTTTCAAGTATCCGAAAAAAATTCTGCTCGAATGTAAACAGGTGTTAAAAATTTCTTTTCCAAAAACAGGGCTGAATTGAACAAGAATTGTCCCTTAAGAAACGATTGATAAAAATCAGCAAAAAAATAGGATAACTTTTTTTCCCTCCATGTAGGTGAACAAAAAATGTCGCTCAAGGAAATTTAAAAACTCTAGAAACAAGAAATTTGTTCAAAATTTTTATTTAGCGCGGCTAACCAGTCCATCAATGATAAATTAATTATAATTGTGAAATTGAACATCCCGTATTGAATATTGATTAAGTGTGCTCCTTTAGCATGGATGTACGTAAATAATAATACTGATAATGTCACTTTAAATAAAATAACATTACTTTAGTAAGAAAAATTTGTTATTTATTTTATTAATTTTTTTTCGCAATTGAATTTCTTCTTGCGGTCATTTATTATCAATTTTTGCAAAATAGTATAATTATATGAAATTATGGCTTTTTTAGAGAAAAAAAATTTCTTTATAACTTTAATATTTGCTCAACTGTTTTGTGCTTAAAATTTTTTTAAACACAGTTTAAAAAATATCGATTTCGAATTGAAAGGCCTAAAATTGTGCAATTCTGAAACTGAATTTATAGAAATCTTGTTTTGCATCATTTTCTTTTTTCAATGTTATAATTGAAAATTATTCGATTCTTAGTTCAAGATTTCACTAAATATATAATTTGAAATTGAAAAATATTGGATTGGAAGATTTCAAGAACGAACAATAATTCTAAGTGTAGTATTAAAAATTTTACGGTTCAAATTAAAAAGTTCAAAATTGTGTTTCTTAAACTCAAAATGGATGAAATGTGACCTGACTGTGATGGAATTATTGAACTATTGAATTATTGAATTATGGAACTATCACACAGATACTTCGGTGTCTGTTGTTGCCGTCGTCGTTGTCTGTGAACACGAAAAATTTCGAAGAAATTAACCCATTGTATTGTCATGTGGCATCCTTTTTTAACGCGTACAAAAAGATGGATTTTGTCAACCATTGATTTTTTACCAATGGTTTTGATTTTATCCATCGAAAATACTTTTTCATAAGAGAGGTAGTTTTTGTTTTAATCGTCAAATATGCCATTAAAAGTTGGAATTTATGGGAAAATAACCCAAGATATAATAAAATTGTTAAAATACTCAATTTTCCACCAAAGACCCAAGCTTTGTTGACTAATAAGACCTAACATTAATCAAAATAAAAAAATAGAAACAAATGCAATAATCTAATTTCTTGAGCATGTATCTAGCGTATAGCTAGATGTAACAACATAATTCTAGTATTCTACAAATTTCTACTTTCAAACATTCAATATGATTTTCAATTTTATCTTTGACATTCAATTTGACTTTCAAATTTGCTTAAATTTTCCCAAAAATGTGCCTGACATCTTTGTGAAATAATTTATGTATTTGTAAAATCCTCTTAATCTATCCGAAATCTTTGACAAATCTTTGAAATCTTTGTTGAATATTTGAAATATTTTTGAAATATTTGTAAATATGCGAGAAATAATTGAAAATTTTTAGAAACCATTGAAGTATGTGAAATATTTTTAATCTATCCGGAATATTTGAAATCTTTATAAAGTATTTAGAAATTGTTAAAAATTATTGTTGAAATGTTTGCGAATTCACTCCAGTCATTGTGAAATCTTTCTAAAATCATTGAAAATCTTTAAAACATTTTTGAAGTATTTGCTATATTATTGAAATCTTTGTGAAATCCTTGGGAAATCATTTATGCCTTTCTACACTGTTTTAAAGATATCTTCAATCTTTGCGAAATATTTTTAATATTTGGTAATATTTGTAAAAATTATTAGAATTTTTCTCAAATATTTAGAAAATCATTGAAATATTTACAAAATATTAAACAATTTTTTGTTAAATCTTTGTGACAGCATTGAAGTCTTTATGAAATCTTTATAAAATCTGTGGAAATCTTTTATGTATTGTTGAAAAATTTGTCAAACTATTGAAATCTTTGTAAAATATTTGTAATCTTTCCGAAGCCTTTGTAAAATCTTTGCGAGATATTTGAACTATTTGGTAATATTGGTAAGAATTATTGAAATCTTTGTAAAATCTTGTGAATAATCTTTCCGAAATTCCTTCCGAAATATTCAAAACTTTTACGAAATCTTTGAAATCTTCGGAAAATCATTTGAATCCTTTGAAAATACAAGCGTCTACGGGTACCAGTTCTACAAGCTTTTTCCATCGGCGCGTGCGCAATGAATACGTTCAATTGTTTCTTGCAGCCTTCCAGGCAACAGTGAGAGTTAAAATAAAAAAGGAGGTTCAAAATAAATTGTAAATTGTAAAAATTTTGTTTGATCTTTTATTCAAATGCAAACACTGAGAACAATGGATTATATCTGGTAATTAAAAATATGTTATCAGGTATAATCTTGGACTATTAACTATGTGACAGCGATCCAGATTATACGAACTGAAATATACAGATATTAAAGAATGGATAATACCGGATAAAATCTTGGATTATACATTGAAACAAGAGATTTTTAAATTTATAATCTAAATATATTAAAGCCTAAAATATAAGATATTAGAATCTATAATCCAAGATATTAAAATCAATAATCCAAGATCCTCAAATTTAATATACAGGATATTACGAAATATGACCCAAAAGTTATTGAATCTACCGTCCTAAAATATAACAATTCCCAGAGTTCAAAAAATCTAAAAAAAACTTATTAGTGTTGTGTGTGTATATGTGTGTGTGGTGGGGAAAATAAATCAAAATTGAAATGGAAATAAGTAATTCAAACTTTTTAAACAATTGCGAAAGTACCGTTTGACACAATGCTTTATTCAGTGTTCTTTTTGATTTTCAAATACAAAAAATCTGTTCAACCATTTTGAGGTTATTTTATTTACCGAAGTGTCTAGGCAAACCGAAAGTATTTCATCTACTCTTGAAATTTATTGATTTTTAAAAATATATACTGGTTCTAGTCATTGAATTTCGGGCGACACTTCGTATTATTTCCTTAATTATATAAACATAATTTGCGAAACACAGAACGCGCGGAGCAAGACAGAGACAAAACGGATGCGCGCGCATACTTGCATGTTTTATAATCTCCAGATGTTAAGAATGAATACCTGAAGATTATAAGAATTTCACACCTCGAGATTATGTTTGGTAATATCTTCATATATTAGCAAAAGATTATAGATTATACGCGATATAATACTTTTCGCTGTGGGGTATTATCCTCAGCTTGTATTATCTACTTCTTATAATCCATTTTTCTCAGTGAAGACTAAAAAAGGTCGATTTTTTCGTTTTGTTTCCTTTTCTTCGTAAAAATTTTTTTTTATGATCAGCATCGCTAGACTTTATGCACGGGTGTAGTTGAAAGCAAATATTAGATTTTTGAGTTAATTTTTATAAGCAAACTAACTCAACAAATAGTCTACATTATGGAATTCTCATTTGCAAAATAAATTTTTGCGATAAAGTTACTTGCCTTAATCGAAAAAATAATACCTGATTATGAGAATTTATCATCCGATGTTTTGTTATAATTTCAAAAACAAATTATATAAACAAATGCTTATTGTGGACATTTAATGGCACAAAGAAATCGTGTTTTTCTCTTAATTTCCCTCAAATCATGTCGTCCGTGATGTTCAATAATGGAAAATTGTCCTGCGACATTTTTTGTTAATTTTATAAACAAATTGCATAACCAAATTCCTAGTGAGGACATTTACCCGTGCAGAAATCGCCCGATTTCATACTTAATACCGATCTGGCCCCGACCGGGATACCCGATTCGGCCCTGATCGGTAGAATTCTGTGGCCCAGATTTGGGCCAGACCAAACCAGACCAATTTCCTACCGTAACGCCATCCCTATGCGCTCACAGAATTAGTGCTGATTATTGTTTTTTGATAGTGCAGTGAAATTGAAATATTATTCCTTTATAATATTTTCTAAATGATTGAAAATGCCTAAGGCAAGTACGCCACGTGTTCGGAGGCACCGAACACTAACCAGTATACCTCGAAACGTGCGTGAGGAAAATGAAAGTAAGTAATTAAGCTCTGGGGCTAATTGAAACCTAACCTCAAATAAAGTGATCATCAGTTAAATTTTATTTTTTTAATCAATACGAATGAAATTATTATAGATGGAAATGTAAGTGATCCGGAAGTTAATACTATCCAACCCGTTCAATTGATGAATTTAGACGAAGCAGAAAATTTGGATCCACTTGAAAATGAATTTCCGGCTGATACCAACACAGTTTTAGGTAAAATCATTTTATCAGTGAAAAATCAATCATTTTATCAACGTATTTATCATATTGTTTATATTGTTTTGTACTATTTTATCCATTTATATTAATTTTTTATTAATTTAATGTAGAGTTAAAATGATAAAATCTGTTATAAAATATGTTAACTAATAATAGTCAAAATAGGTAATCTCCAAAAATAGTCATCTTATCATAATAGAATACATGAAGGACACCTTTTCATAACATGAATTTCAGAATCAAAATACCAATCGATCAAGTGCTCCCAACAAGAGATCCGTACTCAACTGCGCATGCGTTACACTCGACGTCTAATTGGTTGCTATTTGCGCGCAGTTTAAAATGCTAAAATACATTATTTCTATTCTTTATCATAAATAATGGCATTTCTACTTTTAAAAATGCCATTAGATAGAAATTCATGAATCTTTATAAAAAAAATAAAAATTAATTAAAGACATATTCTGTACACAATCTAAAGGATAATTTTCATTAACAGAATATGTATTTGATTAATTTTTACTATTATCAAGGGTCATTGATATCGATGTAATGGACATTTTTATAAGTCGAAATGTCTTTATTTATAATAAACAATAAAAATAATATTTTTTAGCATCTTAAACTGCGCGCGAATAGCAACTAACCAGATGCCGAGTGCGACGCATGTGTAGTGAAGTAAGAAGCTTTCGTTGGGAGCACTGCATAAATATTTATGAAAAAAGTATAATTTTTCCTGTGAATGCTCAACGTAAGTACGTAAAAATCCAATTTTTCTAATTCTGTAACCTTACTTTCTTTCCTGCACTTGGCTATTGTGGTTCTTGTATATTAACATCATCTTTTCGTCCACTTCCCTGCCGTAAATACTTGTAACAATTAAACCCCTAATATATCTAATTTTCCGATACTTAACATTTATTTTCGAATCATCTTAATTTTCGCCAGGAAAATTCGATGAAAATCCTCAAGCAGGTACTGATTCTGATACTGAAAATTATGCAAGGGTAGCCGTTTTAATCCAAGACAAAAATTCCCGGTTTTTCCCGGTCCGCAAACATTTTTCACGATCAATAAAATTAAAAAATTCGAACCCTAAAGCTAAAAATTTCTCCATTTGCAGTAACAAAAGATAATCTACTAATTAAAGCACTCAAAATTAAACTCTTACATTTTAAACTTTTGAAATTGAATTGTAAGAGTTTTTTAATTTAAAAATGTTGTATTCAATTGCTCAGTAATTCAAACGTAAAAAATGAAAGGCTCAAACACTTTTCAATTGAACAACTTCACATGAAATGCACATAAACTGAAAAATTTAGAATTTAAAAAAAATAATGAGTTCAAAGAGTCAGATTCAATTCTAAAAATATAAATTCACGTTATCATTTTCAAAGGTGTGAATTAAAGAATCAATGAATTTAAAAAATTTTTAAATTATATAATTCTTAACGATTTTAAGCTAAATAAATTCACGTTATCATTTTCAAAGGTGTATATTAAAAGAATCAGTGAACTTTAAAATGTTTATAATAACATTTAGAAACCCCTGGAAAATAAAAGAAAATTCTTAAAATCTTCTACATTCTTTTTTAACAATCTTGGAAATCTTAAAATCTTTTTGAATATTATTTTTAAATAATATTCCAAAATGTAAAATGATTTTCAATTTTCCTACGAATCGTACCAAGAAGTTTTTATTCTTTTGAAACTTTTAAATTATTTGAAATCATTTCAAGCTTTAAATTAATGTTGAAGCTTTTTAAAACATCTAAATGCGTTTTGAAATAATTCAATTTTTTCGATACAATTAATAAGTTTTCAGTTGCTATTTGAACAACTAAATTCAACAATTTCACTTACAAATGTAATATTTTTTAAAAAAGAACCATCAAAATTGTAACGTTCGAAGTTTAAAAGCTCTTCCAAATTTTAACGATTCAAGGCTCTCTATATTAAACAATTCAGTATCAAATGGTTAATTTAAAAATATTTGGTTTCAATTAATTATTCTTAAATGAACCGTCAAATATTACTACATATGAAATATTTGTTCTTTTTTCTTTAATTAAAAAATGTTTAATCGAATGCATAAAAAATTGATTATTTGAAACTGAGAAAATGTTTTAAATTTAAAGAAAGCCTTTAATTACAAATACATTATTGTGAAGTTATTTTTAATTTAAAAATAGTTTATATAGTTTTAGGCAGACGTTTGCATTATTTAATGACTAAGATTTCGAATTGAAACAGTTAATTTTTTCCACGTTAAAATCTGGAAAATTCTGAATCTTGAGCGGGTTTCGAATCGTTTTGTAAAGTGAATTATTGTTCCCTTTTAATACCTAAATTACTTATTCATTTTAAAAATAATTTATTTATATTTACTGTTAATAAAATACAAATATTTTCTATACAAAATTCTCAACTTCAAACGGTTTTAATTTTTAGTTTATTAAGTCTTCAAGACTGCATTTTGAAATTCTCTAAATTGAAAATAAAAACCTGAAATGAAAAATTTCTAAAGTAAACGATTTTTAAATTACGCATTGTGAGCTGAATGATGTCATCATTGAAATCGATAACAATTCAATTTATTATTTAAAAAAAATTTGAAATTGTACTTAGGCGGATTTGTTTCTTAAATATTTACAAAATTTCCAGTAAAAATATAAAATCACTGTCGTTTCCCGGATTTTCTCTATTTCAACAAATTCCCAGCCATTTTCCGGTTTTCCAGTCCAGCGGCCAGCCTGAGAGTTTTATAATTTATTTATTTTACTTTTTATAGAAGCAGAAGCAGCGATCAGTGATAATTCCATGAGCGATGAAAACACAGAAACAACAGAGGAAGCGGCTCTAAGTCATATTGGAACAATTATTGGAAATTCCAAAAATTGGAGTAGCCATCGAAAGCAGAGAACCCTACACTAAAAAACACTTTTTTTTAAGGTTATAGTTAAATAGAATTAACTCAAGTTCATTTTGATATTTAATAAATAATAATATTTATACTTTATAAATCACTTTTTATTCGCGAAATGCATAAAATATATTATTATGAGACCGATCGGGCACCGACCGGGCACCGATCGGGTTTCCCGATTGAGAGTCCCGACCTGGCCCCGATCTGGGCGTGTGTTTCATCCGCGGTCTGGCCCCGACCAGGAATCCCGATATGTGCCCGACCCGGCCCGGTCTGGCCCCGCCCGGGGCCAGATGAAAATTTCTGCACGGGTAAAGGCAGGAAGAAATCGGTTTTCTCTTAATTTCCCTCAAATCATGTCGCCCGTGAAATTCAATGATGGACAAATATCCTGTGATATTTTTTGTTAATTTTATAAACAAATTGTATAACCAAATTCCTAGTGAGGACATATAAAGGCAGGAAGAAATCCGGTTTTCTCTTAATTTCCCTCTAATCGTGTCGTCCGTGATGTTCAATGATGGAAAATTATCCTGCGATATTTTTTGTTCATTTTATAAAAAAAATATATATATATATATATTAACAAATGTCCAACGTGAACATTTAAAGGCAGGAATAAATCTTTTTTTTCTATTAATTTTCCTTAAATCATGCCTTCCGTGATGTTCAATGATGGAAGATTATCCTGCGACATTTTTTGTTAATTTTAGAAACAAATTGTGTAACCAAATTCCTAGTGAGGACATTTAAAGGCAGGAATAAATCGGTTTTTCTCTTAATTTCCCTCAAATCATGTCGTCCGTGATGTTCAATAATGAAAAATTATCCTGCGATATTTTTTGTTAATTTTATAAACAAATTGTATAACCAAAATCCTAATGAGGACATTTAAAGGCAGAAGGAAATCGTAAGAGTATCAATGTATATTGTCCTTTAATAATAAATTTCTTTGAGAATTTGTTTTAGGGTCAGGTAAAATTGAATACAATTTAAATCGTTTCAATGGTAACTTTCTTTAGTACATTTTATTAAAGCGTAAACATTACATAATTTCCTGCTACTGTATAGTTTTTTTATAACAGAAGGATAAGAAAAAGTTCATAGACGTTTTGCTTCATTTAATGCTGATAATTTCTCAAAAGAAACAGCGAAATCGGATTAATAATATTCTCAAAGAGTCTCCTTTTTTCAGACTATTTTTTTATTTTAAAAAACAGAAGGATACAAAAATACTAAAATAGTTAAACTGTTAACAAAGCATACCAGATCATAATTTTCCATTATTAACATTATTAGCGACATGATTTAAGGAAAATTGAAAGAAAAAACTTTCTTTCTGCGTTTGAATGTCCACACTGGGCATTTGTTTATAAAATTATTTTAAAATATCGCAGGATAATTTTCCATCATTAATCATCACTAGCGACATGATATGCAGGAAATTAAGAGAAGAAAACTATTTCCTTTTGCCTTTAACTGCCCACACTCGGCATATATTCACTTAATTTATTTATAAAATCAATAAAAAATATCGTCAGATAATTTTCCATCATTAAACTTCACTGGCGACATGATTTGAGGGAAATTAAGGGAAAAAATGATTTCTTTCTGCTTCTAAATGTCCACACTGGGCATTTGTCTATATAATTTGTTTGTAAAATTATTACAAAACATTGGATGATAAATTCTCATGATTAAATATTATTTTTTCGATAAAAGCAAGTAACTTTATCGCAAAAAATTAGTTTGCAAACGAAAAATCCATAATGTAGACTATTTGTTGAGTTAATTTGCTTATAAAAATTAACCTAAAAATGTAATTTAGAGTAGAAATTCTAAGTAAATTTCTTCAGATTCAAACAATGCACCATTGCATCTGTTCAAGGTCGGTTAGTCATGTAGCTGACTAACTGGCCACTCTGGTAATTGACGCTGAATAGCCGACTGTATACCTACACCTGCTCAAGATCGGCTAGTGGACGGATGAAATCAGCTATCGATGCGGACAATCTGCTATTAAAATAAAGAGTTTCAACCCAGTATATTACTATGCATATGGTTCATCATATATTTTAAGGATTGAGATTTTTCATTTGTTTTTCATGGAAATATTTTGAGTAAAAAGTAATTAAAAGAGTTCCCATAAGAAATTTTAAGCCATTTATAATTTAATGTATATAGTTATTTAACACGAAGTTTGTTACTAAGGAATTCTTAAATAAAAAATTCTCCGATTCCTAAAATAGGCACTTCTTATTATAAGATTTTCTCTTGTGATAAAATTGTTAATTTTATACTGACAATTCTTTATAGTGGACAATCGAAGGTTAATTCTAATTTTGCTAATATTTTTTATAAAATGACACTATATATTATAAAAGCATTTTTGAAATTAGTTTACTTGTAGCCGTATGTCATTGAAAATATCGAAGTCCTGTAATTTTAATTAATTAAGTTTAATTTTCTGCATTAAAAATCAATAAATCTTAGTTAATACTTTATCATTAGTATAGATTAAACTAAACCACTATTGCTCAAAAGGCCTAGGATATGGCTGCCTGTTCTTAACATTCAGCATTGAGCCAATCAGAAAACCTAAAGCAATAATAATAATTATTATTTTTTAAAATAATAATAATAAAATGCCATTATCATACAATTCAATGTGAAGCGATCATAAAAGTTCAGACTAAGATTTATTATTTTCGTAATCTAGAAAATTAAAATTTGTTTACTGAAAATTGCGGGATTTTAATATTTTCAATGACATACGGCTACGATGAGTAATACGAATTTCAACAATCTTTTTAAAATATGTACTGTCATTTTATAAAATATAATAGCAAAAATAGAATTAACCTTAGATTTCGAGCTATATACAGAATTTTTGGTACAAAATTAACAATTTTATCAGCCCTATGGATGTGCGACTATTGTCAATAAGTTCGCTGCTTATTATATTCTTAAAAATTGTATTAATAAATATTTTTATACCGTTAACTTGCTTATTTTTCGTGTATTTTGATTTTTTTCTGGGTTTGACATATTCGAGCCACCCTTTTTCGATTTTCGAAAACCTCGTTTTTTGAAAAATCTTTATTTAAAAAAGAACCGCTGGTAATTTGAAGAAAGCAACCGTATCATTCGAAAGGTTATTCAATAGTTTTTCGAATTACCTATTATATATTCAGTTTCAGTTCATAGAGTCCCGGCAATCCGTCGAAAACGAGTTGATGTGCCATATTCTAGCCATCTCCTTTATATAATAAATATTTGCAAAACATTTATACAACTTTCAAAGATAGTCATTTAAGTAATTTATATATTTGGGACTTTCGACTCTAGCATATGTAGGATAAGGTTTTTATTGTTCAATTAGGAATCATTTTATATACTTTTATAAATAATGGAAATAATGAAATTTCAATAAATTCGGGTTTTAATGTAAATTAATTTGAATCTATGTTTCACTTTATCAAAAGCATTATGGGAAAAACATAAAGATCAGATTGCATTTTACTTTTTAACTAGTTATTTCTAAGAGAATTAAGCAGTGTAGCCGAAAATTTTTATTTCAAAATATCCTAATTTTTACTTGGAAAACTTTTAATTGTCCCTGAACATAAATATTTAACTTCCAGCATTTTAATCTTGTAATATTTTAACCTAGTTCTTTTATAAACGGAATAAAACAATATTTAATAGCAAAAAGAAAAATGTTCAAATTCATTTATTCATTCAAAGCAAATGGAAAGATTTTTCTACCAAAGAAGATAACATTTCATTAACCAAAAAATTAATGTGTGGGATTTTTAAGGATAGAAATAACCAGAAAATATAAAAAATAATTTTAATTAACACCAAACTAGAAAATAAGCTGTAATACTAATTTTGACTGCTGGGATTTGGTAATCATCTTTTAGAAAATCATTGATTAAAATCTGAAAAAAAATGGGAAGACTCTTTTGACATCTACTCATATGTTCCAATTCAGCATTTCATTTATGTTACAATATTCACAATATTTGGAAGAAATTAAGTCAAAGAGCATGCTTCAAACGTACGGAAACGAGCACGAAGCGCGCGTTCACGCCCTTTAATATTCATATCTTAAAACTAAAAATATTAATAATTTAAACTCCAATATTAAACAAAATGTTAAATATTAAGAGTTTACAACTTTTTCGAAACAATAATTAATTTTGAATTGAAAGCGTTTGGAATTAAAACTGACGAAACACAACCAAAACAAGAATCGATATCTCAAAACCAAAAGAAAAATAGATTTTTTTCTGATGGTTAAAAAAACAGACGTTTTATAAATATCTGTTTCTCCATTTTATTTAGGTTTTTTATATAAAATCCGCATAAAAAAGATAAAGGGTATCGCAGGAGCTTGAAACAATTCGAAAAAAACATACATCAATTATTTTTTATGCAGTAATATTACAACTTTTTCGAAACAATAATTAATTTCGGAATGAAAGCGTTTGAAATTTAAGAGAAACTATTGAAAGATTTTGAATTGAAAGCTTTTGTAACAAAATAATTATTTTATATCAGGTAAAATTTTGATAAAAGTACGTTATGTTGAATACGAATGCATATTGAGCCAGGAAAACAGATTTCTCGTAAAAAAGTCAGATTTCAAAATTCTTAAATTCGTTAAAAGAGTTAGAAAATTGCAATCAATAATCGTGAGAGTATCTATGACAACAATTATTTATCAATGATCAAAATCCTGCTAATTGTTGTATTGCATCCTTGGGAAGCTACGAGTTAGAAAATTATGATTAAATTTTTTTAAATATTATCCTGACGAATTCGAACTCAATTCAAAACCTAAAAAATCTAATTAACAAAAATTGTGATATTAAAACTTTGCTATACTCAACCTCATTACAATTTCAATTATTTTAAGTAAATTTGTATCCACGTCGTCAGTAATATAGACCTACTAGCGTTTTTAACATAAGATATTTAAGAACATAATCACTATAAACAAGAAAAATATGTTTGCAACTCGATTTTCAAATATCTAATTATGAGGTTCGTTTGCCGTAGGTATCAACTAAGTGGTCCTCTTTGGTAATCAGAAATAAGACTGAGGTGCTCATTCCTTTACATTGTTGCCAGACGTCGGGTCTGGGAAAGTCGGAGCTACATGCATAAAATATTGGTCGCTTATACAGTATCTGTATATCGACGGTTGCGGCGCCAGGGGGGGGGGGGGTTGTTTGAACTAAACACATGTATAAAATTATGTTTGGCCGCCAAATCAAGCCCAGCTGAAATTTTGTGAATACACTCAATAAGGCCTTATATGACCGATTACATGAAGAATTCTTACTAGACCCGCAGCCGAGTCTGAAAACACATGTACATTTATAATTTCTAGAAAATAAATAATGAATTATTCGTAATAATTAATTAATTTATTACTCCAAAAATGGTTTTCAGCTATATAGCGAAACATGTGAGCTTCAGTCACACACACACACACACACGAACATGCACGGGAAGCTTGAATGGGCGGAGCAATGAGAACTTGTTGGGGAGGTAAAAGTAAACCTAAACGAGAAGCAACGCGGAAGTGAACTTATCCGGGCGTAAACGCAAACGGGGTTTCAGTGTATTAAGTTTTACTGCCTTTTCAAGTTTATTGTCACTCTAGATGTTGGATGTTTGTCTAATTATGCTAATTTGAAAGGCCGGGATTTTAAATTTGTCATTTAAGTTGGGCATTCAAAATGTCGCTTTAATTTGATGTGAAAAGAAATATTTTAGGAAATGAAATTTCACAACGGTATGATTTTTTGTGAAATCGAAGTTGGCCAAGTCATTTGGGAAAAAATACTTATATTCAAAAATGTGAGGAAGTTTTTTTTTATACTGCCGTATAGACATTCGTAAGTTGAATATAGAACGGGACATTAGACACTATACAATTTTTGGAGATTATATTATACCGCTGATCTCCCATTCCGGTTAATTTGGTATTAAAATTAATTTTCTTATAACATTGAGTCTTGGCAAGTCTTATCATGTATAATAAGATAGGTATGCTTAATTACTTTAATTTAAAGTAAAATACTACAATAAAGTACGGTTAGGTACTGCATTTTGGTAGGAACTTCACTAAAAATTATTTTCTCTTTTTTCTGAACCTCGAAATTTTTTGAACGTTCGAACTTTTTTTATACATAAAATATCGGTCTCAAACTTTGAGAAATGCAAGAGCCGAAAGAAAACTACGTTTAAGTACAATTCTTAATAATAAAAGAAGTAAAAAAAATACATTTCAACTATCAATTCCATCAGCATCAGCCGGTACGGTTGTATATGAAAATACGAACCCTGGCGGCCACTAGACGAGACTCTAGAGGGTTCGTATTTTCGTGTACAACGTTACCAGCTGATGCCGATGGAATTGATAGTTGAAATTTTTTTTACATCTTTTATTATTAAGCTTTGTACTTAAACGTAGTTTTCTTTTAGCTCTTGCATTTGTCAAAGTTTGAGACCGATATTTTATGTATAAAAAAAGTTCGAACGTTCAAAAAATTTCGAGGTTCAGAAAAAAGATGAAATAATTTTCAGTGAAGTTCCTAACAAAAGGCAGTACCTAAATTTACTTTATTGTACTTTAATACATTTTCCAAAGTTTCATCTCGATATTTTATTTACAAAAAAAGTTCTTAGGCTCAAAAAAACATTCAGTGAACAGAAAAATGTCGATAATATAGGTATTTAGCTATGTCACATGCCCTTAAGCGCTCATAATATGGTCCAATTCTAAGGGTTTTATAAAACAGCTATGGAGCGTTGAGCCCTCAGTTCGACAGTTTATTTATTACTTCATTCATCTGAATTGAGGTAATATTTTGTACTCAGAGAAGGACAAAATCGCCTGTCTTTTTTATTTTTGAAGGGTGATCGCCTGACTCGTATTGATACCTGCTTAAGTGCCCCCCCCCCCATTGCTACCTCTCACTTGCCTCAACCCAGTATATTTTGCATCGGATTACAGGCGCGTATACCTGAGACCTTGAAATTACTATCCCTTGTACTTATAATCCTTTTGTTATTCGCAATGCTCATTCATTGAATATCTATATATTACACTAATTTCGAGAGCTTAGAATTTAAATTTATTATGTTTTGAACACCTTTAAACTGTAAACGGAAAACTTCGCAAATAACCAAATAACGTGGTTCGTCCTCAAAATATTTTGAAATTTCAAGTGTAGAACCTACCTTATTTCAAATAGATTCGATGTGGTAAAAAAATCTACCCTAGATGTGAAATTTCGGTGCGAGGGTTCTAATGGAGGGATTATTTTCAATACTTGTACCTACAGTTTAGTGAAACCGGAAAAAAGCACAAATTTTGCATCTACTTTTTTGAGACGAAATTTTGAAATGTCTAATTTTTGTTTGGGGGTACATTTTCAGTGTTGTAGGGTTTGATTTTGAACAATTATTTTTAATTTTTCTTGAGAGCCCAACATGAAACCAGAACTTTGTCATACTTACTTACACACGGTAAAAAAAATTGAGCTGTGATAGGGATATTATTCCTTATTATAGCCAAACATTTAGCTGAAAACGAACGAAGGAACTTAGAAAGATCCCTGGATCAGCGAAAATGAATATCCTTGACCATTTTCCGTATACCAGGGATATCGTACAGTCGAACCCCTAATAAGTATAGCTATAATAGGGATATTAAGAATAGGTGTCTAAAACAATTATCGGAAGAGCACCGGTGCATTATGGGAGCAGCGAAATAAAATGGCGACAGTCTAATCGGGAGCAGTGACAGTTGAGATTTACTTTGGACAATTAAACGCTTTTTACCTCTTAAAATGTGCGCGATTGTTAATATTAAATGGAGTTTATGATGCAGTAATAATAATTTACATTTGTTTCGATTGTACGCGATAACTATATTGAAATATCAAGAAACGCGATAAAAACAACAAACTTGACCTCCAAATGCATTACATGGATTTCAGGGAAATTCATTTTCGCGATACTAGACGAAAAATTGGCTACTGTAAGTTAATATATTTCTATAACAACTACATTTTTTTTCTAATCTTAAGATAATACAATTATACATAATCTGTTGAAAATAATAAACTTTCGAACTTAGCAATTTTGTCCAAATTCCTGATTTACGAGAACAATTTACATAAAGTAACTAAATGTGTAACTCTTCTAACTAAACGTTTTACCTAATCCAAGCGTACACTTTCTTTGAGTTTAATATATTCTCGATTCACTCCTTCGCCTCAAGAATTTTTTTCCGTGCATAATTGAGCTCCAACTTATGTGATATTGAATACTGCAATTTTTGCAGTATTTTATGTGTTCTACGGTGTTCATGACAGCTTAACGTTCGGCCAAAGGAAACAAGTATTTTTTCCAAAAAATTTAAAAGTAACAAATTTTTAAACATGGTACAAAATTAGCCCAAAATTAGCACTAAATTATGCAGTATTAAAAAATGAAAATCTTCCATTATTTCATGTGTGGCGGTGCCAGCTCAACGTTCGGTCAAAGGAAACCAGTAGTTTTTCCAAAAAATAAAAAAGAACAACATTTTTAAATGTGGTACAAGATTAGCATAAAATTAGCACTAAATTATACAGTACTAAAAAATGAGAATTTTTCATTATTTCATGTGTGGCGGTGCCAGCTTAACGTTCGACCAAAGGAAACCAGTAGTTTTTTCCAAAAAATTAAAAAGCCCAAAATTTTATAATGTGCTACAAAATTAGCACAAAATTAGCACTAAATTATGAAATATTGCAAAATGAGAAATTTAAATTATTTCATGCGTGGTCGTGCCAGATTAAAGTTAAGCCAGCATGACCACAGGTTTTTTCAACAAACAAAAAAGCACAAAATTTTTTAATGCGGTACAAAATTAGCACTAAATTATGCAATGTTTAAAAACTCAATATGATAAAGTGGTCGTGCTAACTTAACAGACCTCTGGTTATTTCCAAAAGAGTGACGATCGCGGTTTGACGCGAATCTACTATTAATTAAAATATAAAATAACTAAGCTTAGAAATATATGATTTGAAAGCATTGCATGATTTATGGAAGCTCAGAATGCATGTAGGACAGGATACAGAGGAACACGCATGACTTAAATTATACCATAAAAATGTATATAGTTTTAGAAATTTTAGAATTACAACTAAAGTCCTTTAAGCACATCCTGTTTTCGAAAAAGCTAGTTTTGAGGGTTCTCACGATTTAGGGACATATTGAATGTATCGTGTAATTTGAAATAAGCTTTTCTTAGAAATTTTAGTTTTTAGAACATAGAAAGGAAACTTGAAAAAAGGGCTATTGTACGGAGAGCTCGAGTGTGCCGGTCTGCTCAACATGTGTGGCATAGGACTGATCCTCGCGGAACCTTGGGACTTTTAGGTTTCTTCAAAAAGTCATAAAGTTTCTAACATAAAGTCCCAGGGTTTTGGGGAATCTCAAGTGCGGAAGGGGTCACATAAAAACAGAGTGGCCAATCCAGCCTCCCACGGTGACAGCATCGGTACTCTCGGCGCTTTCCACGAGTTTTCCATGAGTGGGGAAATTTAGAAGAGGGTACAGGGACTCTGTCCTGATTGGCTACAATTAGGCCAGGGCGTTCCTAAACTCTCAGAAATCTTCCTCAGACGGGCTGGAGTAATCACTTCTTCCCTCTGGAGAGATCAGATACTTTCCGATCGCCAAAGTAATTCGACGTACGCTATTTTTGGAAAAGATGTAGTTTCGCTTAAACTTCAAACCAGTAGAATATTTAAAGTTAATATACGGGTGAACCGCGGGCAAGCCATTTCCAAATAATGGTTTTTATAAACTTAAAAATAAATTTAAACTAAAGTTAAATTGTTGTTTAATTATTTATTAATAATTTAGCACCCTTTCACTTTCTGCCGTTTGAACGTTTAATTGGCGGAGACCTGCTTTAAATTATATATTTCTTTTGGATCGACCCTCGGGCACGTTACAATAATGGTGACATCGTCATGGGATTCTGCCAAAATTAGTAATTAGTAATTTAAAAATTATTTTTATTTACATAAAAGAACTTTCTCTCCAGTGATAAAAATTTTTTTACTTTGCACATTAAAGACAAGCCATGAGTGTTTTTTTATTATAAAAATATAATAGCGGATCGCGTTTCGCGTCGGTTCATATAAAAATATTGTTTTGTGTTGTGATTTTTACCAATGAGGAGCATCGCTAGGACAACGGTCAGGACCAACGGAAAACGGGAACCAGAGGACATCGCCAGGACAGCGGCCAGGACCAAGACAAACGGACGACAGGGACCAGAGAACATCGCCAGGGAAGCAGCCAGGTTTTTTTAACCTACTGGGGCGGATCGAGTAGTCCCACAATTACCAGAAATACATTGTGCCACTAAAATTCTGGTAATTAGGTCAATCCTAGTATTTTAGCAAAGTCCTCACCCTTTCTACACGTTTTTTACTCACGTAGAGGTTTCCCGTCGTAGGCTTGCGATATTTTTATCGCAAGGTGAATGCGAGGGTGTACATCAACTCAAGAGTGAGCTGACACTGAGGCTGACATTTGTCACTTTGTCAGTATCGGATATACAGAGCAGTTTTGTAATCTTTCATCACCACGGACCACATGCAGAGCCACCCAGATGACAATGTGTGAGGGGCACTGTAGGCACACAATATGCCAATACGATGTGTCGCCAAGAGCGCAACACGATGTATGTACGAGGCGAAGGTGCTCAATGTTCACACAAGGTGAGAACACTCTGTGTGCACAATGTGCAGCAGAGCGTGCTATCCTATGTGCGGTCACTGTGCACGTTCTGTGTGAAAGCTAAATTTAAAAAAATATTTTAATATGAAATCAAAATTACAATTTTTCAAAGTCAAACAATAATAATTGCATTAAATAATGTTAATAGAACTTGAAAAGGTATACGATTTATAAGTTTAGAAAAAAAATTCAACAAACAAGGACTGTAAGTTAGAAAGATTTGTGTTATAAAAGGTGATATTTCAATTTTTCTAATAATATAATAATTGAAATTTAATTTTTATATACAGACTTTTGATACCATGTACGGAATAAAGCAATTGTGTTATTTCGTAATTCAGTTAACTGAAACCTGACTCTTTTATACAGACTCAACCAAATTGAATTCCTTATTGTATAAAGTAGTCGATCTCATTTTAGTTAAGTTCTATTTTTATTCAAAAATTTTGTTTTGTATAGAAGGATTTTCTCATACAAAATTAATGCTCGAAAGTTAATTTTTTTCAATGTAAACCCATATTTATTAAATATAATTCACATCATTGAAAAAAGCGTACGCTATTTTTAAAAGCTTTCCCACCTTGTCGGCGCATGCAGGATCATTCGATCAAATATGGCAAATGCCGGCCGGCGACCAAGAGGTTACGTGTGCATGGCGGGAGCGAACTAGCGAAGTTAAAGTCGTGTCCTCTGAACAAATACACTCGGTTCTAAACAAAAGTTGCGAAATATTTTGCAACTTGAGAATTGTGCTTCAGTGCAACCTGACCGGAAAAACACATTTGTGGCAAAACCCCCAAGAAGAGCCAAATATTTGCAAAGTATTTCACTTATAAAAGTCTTGATCCAAGCCAGACTTCTTCAAGGTAATCTATCAATTTAAATCGAATTCTTCTCTTTTATATTAAATTCCTCTAAATTCATTCCAGTTTTATGAAAATTACCAAATATCGAACGTATCAGACACCATTTAAGGCGGTCGACAAAATATTAAATTACATTAATGCCGGTCAATGCGATTTAATTATTTTTCGGACAAAAATGAAATTGGTACGAATTTAAAGGCACTGAAATGTTCTTTTTTCTTAACGCCAATTAAGGAAATCAAACCGAGATCATTGAAATATATTATATGGCTATTTAACATTATATTTTCATTTTTATGTTCATCTGATTAATGAAATATACTTTTACAGTATAATATTGGTGACAAATAATAAAGAAGAACGTTAATAACTAAATAATTATTGTATTAAAAATCTTTATATTGATTAATGGAATGATGAATTTATTTACAAAATAATAGGAATAATGATTTTCTGCATTTATTAAAAAAAGTTATTTAAATTTACGATAATGTTTTCACAGGTTTACAAAATAAAAATTTTATTTTTATGTGAATAATAATTATAAGCATTGTCATTATTCTTGCATAATTATATTCATTTCGATTTGTTTTAAGTAACCTTATTTACTACATGTTGAATATTTCATTTATTTCAAAGCAGAAGTAAAATGTGACTTGCGATGTCATTTAAGTTCACCTCGTTGCAATAAATAATTTTTCTATTTTTTAAACTATCTACCTCAAATTAAAGAAAAAATGTTTATTTTTGATTAAATTTCACTGTTATAGTAAATATGCTAAATTTACTATTTAACATTCATAATTTTAACTCTGAAAATACTTTTTTCGTACAGTTTACTCAATTTTATTATTTCAAATTGTGACATTTGCAAGGAAAATCATAAATACGGATATTTAATGTTGTAATAGTTACTAAATTCTGAAAAATGTCATCAGAGTTGAAACGATGCATGTTATTAAACAGTGAATCCAGTCATTAATTTCGTTCCGTGACCAAGTTGCAAAACTAAAATTAACATGCTTATTTTCGAAACCTGTGAAAACATGATCTTATATCAACACTTTATGAATAAATAACAAAAAATAATTATTCTTATTAATTTGTAATTAAATTTATAATGTAACTATTTAATTATTATATGGTACAAATTTTCTGATCAAATATTTATCATTAATAATATTATATGCTTATCATACGGTAAATTGAGCAATAAATAAATGTTTACCTGAAAATCATGTGAAATCATTGTTTTTATTATTCCGTAAAATTATATTTCAATTATCAGATGAACATGAAAATAAAAAACAATGTTAAATAACCATTTAACGTTCTTTGGTAGGATGAGCAGTTTTCGTTTTAGCAGAGAAAAAGTAACATAAAAAATCAAAAAATTAAATTCTTGGACAAACGACGCAAGCCACACAAAATAATAATTAGATAAAAGCTGTTCAAATAATAAAAAGATCGACAATTTTTTAAACAATAAGTTTAAGATAGTAGGAATAGATTTTCTTTTATTTGTAAAAAATGAGTTTAAAACAAGAAAATTAAAATTTTGGAAAAACGACCCGGGCGACTAAACAAAACAAAAATCAATACTCTTGATATAAAAGTGTTGAATGTAATGTATAAAAGTTCACGTTTTGGACAAAATCGAGTGCGAAGCATGAAATACGTGATGAGAATGTGTTCGTTAAAGCCGAAGTAGCTTTAACAAGAAAGAGTTCACCATCACCAAATTGCAGTTGTCGATGTTTTGACCTTTTATTTTGAAAAGGCTGTGCCCAAATGTTGGGGGAAATGAATAGTTGCGAGCGAAAGGCGCGATAAGAATGTGCCCGTCAGACAAGCCGATTTCTTATACATACCCCCCCCCCCCCCCCCCCCCCTCCTCCCCAACTCCAAATTATTGAGCGTGGGCTTACTTGCCTATTTTTACAACCTTAAGCCTGGGGTTTTGTTGAACATGAAACTATTTGGTTAAAAATTAATCTGTTCTGGTTGAGAATTGAACCATTTTAATTCGTCTTTTGTGGTAGACTGCCGGAGACCATGGGTATGAAACTATGATAAGGACCTTAATTGTTATTTATGTTATTAATTTATGAAATCCGTTATTAAAATTTATTCTTTAAATGCGTGTGAACTTGGCCTCACATTTTCAAAATTTCGATTTTTTTAAAATTCTGACATACTTTTGAATAGTTCCTGATAATATTTAGAAATAATTCTGGCGTATAAACACTCTAAAAGTCGATTTTTCAAAATTAGGGGCTAAGTTCACGTTCCCCCACATTTTTTGAAAAAAGAATTTTTTTGAGAGTTCTGGGTAGTCCTGATACTTTTCGAAAATAATTCCAAACAATTTGACGAAAATTTTTTTCCAATTGAGCTAGTCTGCCACTTTAAAAAATCAACATTTTCTTTAATAAACCTGTAGCTCCAAATAAGATCTAGAGTTCTACAATAAAATAATTTTGAACAACTTGAAAACTCGAAAGTTAGACCTTTTTGAAAATCCCAAAATTTCAGAGAAATTTTTTAAAAGAGTTCCAAAAGTTCTGATCAGAGTTCTGGTAGCCCCCTGAATAGTACTACAAAAAAGTCTGATAAAATTTTCCGATTAACTTAAAATTCAAAAACCTATAACACTTGTATTATTTTAAACTTATTATTGAAAAAATTGTCGATATTTTTATTATTTGAACAGCTTTTATCTATTTATTATTTTCTGTGGCTTGCGTCGTTTGTCCAAGAATTTAATTTTTTGATTTTTTATGTTACTTTTTCTCAATTAAAACGAAAACTGCGCATCCTATCAAAGAACGTTAAATGGCTATTTAATATATTTTTTTTATTTTCATGTTCATCTGATAATTGAAATATACTTTTGCGGAATAATAAAAACAATGATTTCACATGATTTGCAGGTAAACATTGATTTATTTCTCAATTTACCTTATCGTAAAGAGATCGTCAGATCATACGACGTTTTTACGATATCGTTAAGACACATTAACGACATGGACATAAGATATCGTGGAGTTGTCGTAAAGATGTCGTAACGATATCATAAAGACGCCGCCAAATGTTGTGCCCATTGGGTAATCATTCTATTAGAAGATCTGCATATTAATTAAATAATTGAATGATGAATTTAATTACAAAATAATAAGAACAATGATTTTATGTCATATTTGAAAAGTCTTTTAATTTAAGTTCATGTTTTCACAGAATTGAAGGTAAACGTTTAACTATTTTTTTCTTACTTTATTATAATCATATAATATATTTAATAACAAATAATAAAGAAAAATTAATTTGATCAGCAAATTTGTATAATAATTGAATAGTTACATTATAAATTTAATTACAAAATAATAAAAATAATTATTTTTTGTCATTTATTCAAAAAGTGTTGATATAAAATCATGTTTTCACAAGTTTCGAAAATAAGCATTTTAATTTTAGTTTTGCAACTTGGTCACGGGACGAAATTAATGACTGGATTCACTGTTTAATAACATGCAGCGTTTAAACTTTGACCACATTTTTCAGAATTTAGTAAATATTACAACGTTAAATATAAGTATTTGTGATTTTCCTTGCAAATGTCACAATTAGAAATAGTAAAATTGAGTAAACTGTACGAAAAATTTTTTTTCAGAGTTAAAATGATGAATGTTAAATGGTAAATTTAATATATATTTACTATAACACTGAAATTTAATGTCAAATAAACAATTTTTCTTTAATTTGAAGTAGATAGTTTAAAAAATAGAAAAATTATTTATTGCAACAAGGTGAACTTAAATGACATCGCAAGACGCATTTTATTCCTGCTTCGAAATAAATGAAATATTTAGCATGTAGTAAATAAGGTTACTTAAAACAAATCGAAATGAATATAATTATGTAAGAATAATGACAATGCTTATAATTATTATTGACATAAAAATAAAACGTATCTTTTGGAAACATGTGAAATTTTTTAAATATATGCAAAAAATCATTGTTCCTATTATTTTGTAAATAAATTCATCATTTTATTAATTAATATAAAGATTCTTAATACAAGAATTATTTAGTTATTAACGTTCTTCTTTATTATTTGTCACCAATATTATACTGTGAAAGTATATTTAATTAATCAGATGAACATAAAAATGAAAGTATAATGTTAAATAGCCATATAATATATTTCAATAATCTCGGGTTTATTTCCTTAGTTGGCGTTAAGAAAAAAGGACATTTCATTGTGAGTTACAAAATTTTTGTGTATCTGTAAAGTTTTGGAGGTTTTTGGATTTTAAGTTTATCGAAAAAGTTTATCAGACTTTTTTTAGTCAACCATATATTTTAAGTGACAAAAAATTAAAGAACTGCACAAGTTCAAGTTACCAAGATGTTTATTTAATTTATTTTTATAACTTAAAGTAATTTCAAATAATTATAAAACAAGTTCGAAGGGTTATTTAAAAAATTCAAAAGTAGTTTAAAAATCTTTTTAAAAGAGTTCAATTTCTGTCAAAATATTTTGAAGGAATTGCAATATTTGAGAGTATTTAAGAATTCTCAAAGAAATTCCTTATTGGTTACGGTTATTTTATATGAAATTATGAAGGATTTGATATATTTTAGTATATCTTAATAGATTCCAGAGAATTTTTAAATGATTTCAATAATGCAGTATGAGATTTTAAAACATTAAAAATATTTTAGGGTATTTTTGAAATTTCAAGGAATTTTCAAGGAATTTCAAAAGATTTAAAAAATTTTTAAATAGTTGAGGATGTTTAAAAAGATATCAATGAATTTTCAATTCATTTTTATGATTTAAAGGAATTTCAAAGAATTTTTAAAACTTTAGCAGTTATTAAAAAACTTTCCAAAGTACTTTAGAAATCTTTCAAATGTGTCAAGGTGTTTCAAAAGATTTTGAAGGTTTTGAAATATTTGAGAGTATTTTAAAAGGTTCCAAGGAAATTTTAATTGATTACAGTAATTTCATATGACCTTTTGAAAGATTTGATAAATTTTAGGATATTTTAATAGATTCCCAGGAATTTTCCACTGATTTCAATAATTTGGTATAATGTTTTGAAGGATTTGAAATCTTTCAGGGTATCTTTAAAATTGCAAGGAATTTTCAAGAGCTTTGCAAAGTTTTAAGAGATTTTAAAGGATTTGAAATATTTTAGAATGTTTTTAAACATTAAAGCGAGATAGATGTACTATATATACTATAATAATATACTGTATATTTTTAGTTTTTCAGGAGTCGTGGTTAAATGTGCCCAATTTCCTGGACCAGCCAACCTCAATATATTTAAGTCCGAGATGGTCGAGGTTCTACGTGAGGCCCTGCAGATGCATAGGAGGTCTGACATGAAGAGAATAATGGATACCGTTAGAAGAAACCCCAAAGTTTATCTTGAAAGTGACGATGATGTCGGGAATGCGCTAAAAGAAGAAGGTTCAGACTCTAGGACTAAAGAGTATGAATCAGACGAGGGAGGAGAAGGTGGTCAAGTCAATGTCATTGGACAGGACAACTTCAATACTGATAACGAGGAGTTATCAGTCGCGTTATTGACAATCGAGTACCTGTTTATTAGTATAATACTTAAAAATTCTACGTGAAACTAAAAAATTTATGTTTGTTAAATATAATTTTCGTTTAAAGAGCAAGGACATGACTGAAAGTTTCGTTCCATTTCGTTAATGGCCCAAAAAACATAATTTTTTTCTAAACTTTAACTGTTATTTCCAAATTTAGACGAAATTTGATAGTGTATTGAATTACTTCAATGATTGAATCAAAATGTTTTTGGCTTTACTGGCAGTGACGAAAGTGGAACGAAATTTTCGGTTGGATACATGTTTCTTAGTACAATACTGTAAAAGTCTGTCTGAACTAAAAAATGTATGTTGGTTAATTATAATTTTCGTTTGAAGGGCAAGGACCCGACTGAAAGTTTCGTTCCATTTAATTAATGACCGTAATAACATATTTTTTTTCTAAACTTCAACTGTTATTTACAAATTGAAACGAAACTTGGTAGTATATTGAATTACTTCAATGATTGAATGAAAATTTTTTTGGCTTTACTGGCAGTGACGGATCAAATATTTCATCAAATATTTATGTTCCCTCATTTAATCCGTCTTCTCAATTAATAATGAATAAAATTACAATTATTATAATTATGCAAGGGCTGTTTCCCGACACGCGCGTGTCTTCACGATGCGTCGGATATGCGGTTGCATTGTAAGAGCAGTGAGTTGACACAATATGTGGACACATGCAACTCAGTATCGATATTTTGTAATCTGGGAGTTTACCTTTTGCCACACTTTTTAATCAATTATTCTATTCCGATATTGCAAAAAATAAAACCAATAATATTTCAGCTGATACATATAATATCGCGCTGCATCTCAGCGGCGGACAAGCGAATCTTTCAATTCACAATACGTGTATTGTAATTTCACTTCACAATACCAAAATTGAAATTTCGCATTATATTTTGTGTTGTGATGTATTGCAAAATCACAAACGTTTTTAACAGTGTCGCAAAAGAGAGCAGCTAGGATTTTAAATTCAACTGATTTCTAATGTGCAAATGATGTAGAAACTTTCTGCGTTAACAGAATTTGGATTCATTTTAGTCAAACTTACCCTGGCGGACCGAAGGAACCGAATGGAGCCTCTACAAAGTACCCGTAAAGACCACATTGCGTCACCATTCGGTTCCTTTTTAAAAACTCGAATGAACAGCAAAATCGACTTTTAAATTGTTGAAATTCGGATTCTGCGTTAAAATTCGTTATAAAAGGTCACGGAATAATCGCAATAGTTTTTTTTACAACGGTAAAAAGTTAAAAAAAATAAATAAATAAGAAGTATAACGCCTGTTGAAGTGTAGAATGAGGACCCAATGGGGTCTTTACGGGTACTTTGTAGAGGCTCCATACGGTTTCTTCGGTTCGCCAGAGATACGACTGTATATAGTTTAAATATCATTTATAATTTCAGAAGTTATTTCGCTTAATTAAACACCTACTACTGCTAAACTCTAACGATATGACAAAAAAGGTATTTAGAAAATAAATATAAATTGATTGTGAGTCTTTACACTTTAACTATTAATATACCTGTTTAGATGGAATACATATATTAAATTTTTTAACATTATATTACAAATAAAACTCCTATCGCCACGGGCTATCGAACATCTACATCTACACTGAAAGAAATAATTCGACGATACACGCATTATTCTGGTTATTCCAACCATAATGTATTGCTCGCTCAGCTACAGCGATACGGTTTGCTTATTTTACCCATACCATAATTATTGAAGCAATATTACTGCTTCAGTCATATGTTCTAATACCAGGTGTATACATATGAAACCGGTATTGCCATTTAGCGGCCATTAGGCACACTTGTAGGCACTGTCGGAACTTACCATTTGTGCTTATTGGCGTATT
>NC_046666.1:98378744-98388968 GCF_010883055.1 Belonocnema kinseyi
GCGCATACTTTGAATAAAATATTTGTTATCATTCTCTTGAAATAAATGTGTTTTTTTCTTGAAAAAATACCGGTTTCATATGTATACACCTGGTAGATATGTCTAAACATAAGATAGCTGCGTTAGACAGAATTTGGTTGAGGTAAATCAACCATAAGCATGGCTCTCAGCTGCACCTCGCATAATTTCGTTGAAAATTATTTTTTAAAGATATGTTACACCGAAAAAAAGTTGTCAACGTTTTTTAATAATTAACCGAATTGTTTCTAGAGAATTCAGTGTTTCTTTATTAATTCAAGATTTGATACAAGTGTACAAACATAGATATAGATTAGAACTGACGAAGGGCCACATGCTCGGTCCTATTTATACTCTAATAGAAGTAGGTCAGCTCACCCAAAAAGGAAAGGAAACGCCAAGGAAAAGTGTGTCAATGAAGAGTTAAAGTAAAATGGGTAACGGAGTCGAAGTTAAATGCGTAACACTCCCCTTTTTAGATAAGGTTTAGTCCTCTAAACCTATTTTAAATTTTCTAGGCTTAATCGGTTCCATTAAGTTTACTTAAGATTCAGCAGAGGCAGTAAAAGTTACAATTTGTGTAGTAATATGGTTTTTTGTTTTAACGCAGAACAGACAGAGTTTTCGGAAAATAATCCTCTAATTAATTCGAAAACTCCACATTTGTTTACATAATCTGTTCTAGTAGATACGAGTACTACTAGTGAGAAGATTGGCAATAACACCTTCATCTGTAAAATAAGGCATTATTTGGTCAATATGTATTCGGATTATTTTGGTTTTGTCCCTTAATCTAATATAGTTGTTATCTATTAGATCTATTACTTCATATAAACCTTTCCAATTAGGATCTAGTTTATTCGCTTTAGTATTATTTTTAATTTTTACTCTATCGCCTGATTTGTAAATCGGATGTGTTCTTACTATTCCTTCGTCTAATCGCTTTTTAGTCTTTTCCTGTTCTAATTCTATTCTCTCTCATTTTCGTAATATTACGGTCTTGTCGCAGTTTCCATTTTTTGATCAAGTCTTGATAAGTGAGATTAGTTGATGGGGTTATTGTATATGGGATGTTGGGTTCTCTACCGAATTTTATCATTCGATTGAGGATAAAAGGATGTTGTTTTTATATGTTGAATTATAAGTGCTTCTTCGAATTACTGCATTAGTTCAGATAGAAAGTTTTGTCCTTGTTCAGATAAAATAGTCTTAGGTGCATCAAAGATGTAGATGTAATGTTCTAGCAGTCCGTCAATGATTGAGTTTGATCTTTCGGCCTGCAAAGGTAGCAGAACAGTGTACCTTGTTAACCTATCTTGGATACTTAGTATATATTTATTATCTTTCTGGGTTTCTGGTAAAGGTCCGAATATATCTAAAGCAATTTTATGGTTAGGATTTGTTGGGATATCAGGTAAGATGCTCTCGGATGGAGAATAGTCTTGATAGACAGTCTGCAGCTTTATTTTCTTATCCTTTCACGTACTGTACTTCATATTTATATTCTTGGAGTCTTAATCTCCATCTCAATAATCGTGAACTGGGGTCTTTGACATTATGGAGCCATGATAGAGCTTTGTGATCGGTTTGGATTTTGAAAGGATTTTCAAGTAAATATTGTCATAATCTGTTAACTGTCTATACTATGGCTCGTAATTCTTTCTCGTTAGTGCTATAGTTTTCCTCGGCTTTATTTAACGCCCTTGATATAAATAAGCAAGGATGACCATTCTGTGACAATACTGCACCTAATCCGTGGTTAGAAGCATCAGTTGTTAGGGAGAATGTATCTTTAAAATCTGGAAATCTTAACACGGGTGATTCGCATAGTACTTTTTTTAGTATATTGAAGCTCTCTGTACATCTGGACGTCCAATCAAAGATAATGTCTTTTTGTGTTAACTTTGTTAAGGGTTTTGCTATGGATGAGAAGTTTTTTATAAATTTCCTATAATGACCGGCAAGTCCTAGAAATGATTGGATTTGTTTGATGGTTTTAGGCTCTTTAACATTTTGGACCGCTTCTACTTTAGCAGGGTTAGGTTTCACTCCTTATGCTGTAATTAAAAGTCCTAAGTATTCAAGCTGGGGTCTGAGATACTCACACTTGGAGGGTTCTAATTGTAGTTGGAGTTTTTTTATTCTTTCTAGAACAGTTACTAAATTCCTATTATGTTCTTCAAGTGTTTTCCCAAATATTACGATGTCGTCAATATAGACAAAGCATTCTTGTCCTATGAGTCCTCTAAAAGCATTGTTCATCATTCGTTGGAATGTGGCTGGAGCCTTTTTGAGGCCAAAGAGCATTCTGTTGTATTCATAATGTCCTTGAGAGATAGAGAATGCTGTATATTCCTTTGATTCTTCTGACATCGGTATTTGGTGAAATCCGGCACTCATTTCGAATGCTAAGAAGTATTTGGCTTGTCCGAGTTGGTCCAAGATATCGTCTATAATTGGTAAAGGGTAGGCGTCCTGATTTGAATCTTTGTTTAGTTTTCTGTAATCAATAACCATTCTAAGTTTATTCCCTTTTTTAGGCACTGCCCATAGTGGTGAATTAAAAGGTGATTGCAAGTGCCTAATTATTCCTTTTTGTAGAAGTTCTTGGGTGTGTTCTAAGGTAAATTTCCTGTGAGCTTCGGGGAGCTTTTGCGATCTTAAGTGAACTATTTTGCCTGAATTTAACGTTATTTCATGGTGCGTCAATGTGATGCAGGGTAGGGGTTCCCCGAGTAAGGTAAATACTTTCTGATATGTATCAATAATCTTGCGTATTTGATTTCTTATACTTGGTTCAGTATTAGATAACTGCAGGATTTTTTTTAGTTCTATGATCCTAGTTAATGTTGTTCTATTTAATATACTTTGCTTCTCGCTGCCCTCTTTTTTCTGAGTCTCGTCTCGAGACTGTATGTTTAAAATTCTTTCCATTTTGATTGTTTCTGGTATTAAAATGGGTTGTGTAGAATATTTATTTATTGGTACATTAATTTTTCTCTTTCTTTATGGTATAAATTCCATCAGGAATTAATTCATTTTCTTCTATACAAACATTTCCATCTTCTTCTACTGCTTCTATTCTGCAGATTTGTTAAGTATTTTTAGTGATGTAGTTGTCATTCCTTTAAAGGGGTATTTTAATGTCATCTAAAATTAGGAATGCTGGTATTATGGCGTACCTTTGATATTTTTTAAAGAAACGTAGACCAATGATTCCGGCTTCTGGTAGAGGAAAATCATCATCTACTATATGGAAAAAATGTTTTTACTTTGCATTCGGTATATATGCTACTTCTGATGAATGGTGTCGATCATTGCCCATTGCAAATTTCTTACGGAATTTTATTTCTTTAAATTAGTCTGGTAAATCACTTTCCTTTATAATGTTAATTGAAGCTCCTGAGTCAACTAGTAGGTTGTATTCTCTGCTGAGTCCTCACACTCTGTCTGTTCCATTATTTCCTCTTCTGTCATTAGGCTGCTGTCTATTGTGTTGTCATCTTGTTCTTAAAGCTGAAACTGATCCAATCTGTTTCAAATTTTGTTTTAACGTTTCGTACAAGTCATCATATCCGTAGATTGATGAGTAACTTATTGCTCGTTCAGCCTTTCCTTGGATTTTTTCAGCAATTATAAAATCTAAAAGTAAGCTAGATTGAGAACACTGTTTTTGGGCTTTTCTTGTTGATTTAATAAAATTTAATAAAAAAAATTTATTAAAATCCCTGTTCCGGTGGTTGATTATCACGTTTGGAATTTTTATGAGTTGACGCGAATGCAGTTTCTGTTTTAATAGTTGAATTTATAACCCTTGTGGGTTGTGTTTGAGTAATTTTTTCTATATGCTTCTCTTCATCGTCTGATTTATTTCTATCTGATGTTAAAATGTCATCGTCCATATCCGAAACTACTTTCCTTTTCACTCCACATTCCTCAGCGACGGATTGTATTTCTACAAGTCGTTTGTCGTTTTCCTGTGCTAGTGTAGATACGTTCACTTTTAGCACATTCAGTTCGGCTAGTATGGTTCGTAAAAGATCCTCGTTTCCCATCTCAGAGGGGGATAGGGGTCTTGGAGGAGATGTTCCTACAGACATTGCAGCTGTTAAGAAATATAAACTAAACTCATATATTGAATCTGTGTCAGAGTCGGTTCCGTCTGTCTAGTGCCCCGGCCTATCTTTTCTATAATTAGACAAAACCACTGTGACAACAACTTTTCTGATTCCGCGTCTTGATTTCGTGTTCTAATTCCGCTCGATGTTTTCTTTGCGTGATATAAATTTTCTTTTAAACCTTAGTTTCTTGTGATCGTGCTACAAGAATGCCAAGAAATTTAAGGTAGATTTTTGTTTTATTAACGGACACAGAGGCCAGGGAGCACCATGAGCGTGTGTACGGACGTGAGCCTAAAGTTTGGTAGTATTTGAACGCAAAATTGATGATTTTAGTCAAAAAAGTTGCCTTACAAATATCTTCAAACTGTACAAAAATCTAACACTTATTATACCTTTTATTTTTACTTACTATTTTTAGGTTTGTTTTTTCCTTCTTTTTTTCTTCTTCTTCTGGAGATCGTAGACTCTTCGCCTTTTGGAGACCGTGGACTCCTTACGTGTTATGTTGTCAAACTGTTGTTTCCACCGAAGGGAATTCGCTGCGTTGAGTATCCTGTTGATACAAGTTGCTCGTATACTCTTTGATTTACATCCGCCTGATTGCGGGCCTTGTAGGGTTTAGACCGCGGTTTGTTGCGTACCCTTTCAGTTTCCTTATTACAATTAAATGGAATTGACTCACGTAGTATAGTACCCTACTTTTCGTATATCAAGTCCGGACTTCTTCTCTGTAGAGTTCCGTAGAATTCTGGATTCCAATCCAAGGTTCGCCTCTCAGATAGTATTCTTTTGATCTATAATCAATGAAGAACTACCGTGGCAGGATCGCAAAAATGTTACACCGAAAAAAGGTCGTCAATGTTTTTTAATAATTAACCGAATTGTTTTTAGGGAATTCGGTGTTTCTTTATTAATTCAAGATTTGATACAAGTGTACAAATGTAGATATAGATTAGAACTGACGAAGGGCCACATGCCCGGTCCTACTTATACTCTAATTGAAGTAGGTCAGCTCACCCAAAAGGAAAGGCAAGGGAAAAGTGTGTCAATGAAGAGTTGAAGTAAAATGGGTAACGGAGTCGAAGTTAAATGCGTAAGAGAGAAACAGAAAAAAATATAAATCGTCTTTGTTTTACATTGTCTTGAAATATTTTCACGAAATGGGTTAGAAAGTTCTATAAAATTTAAAGGCCGGGTTGACAACCTCGATAGAAAGGTAGGGTATACGAAAAACGTAAAATAGTTCTATAAAATCTAAACTTGTAGCTGAAATACAGTCCATATCGAGGAAGTTTTAAAACCAATTTTTTGCCGAAATAAAATTTAATCTTTTGCATTATTACTTTATACTTTAATATTTGTTCACATGTTCGAGTACACAATTATTTTGTATTACACAATCACTACACTATTTATAATCGCACGCTATAAAAATTTTTATTTGTCGCGGGTTCGAACCCTAAACGTTTCGCATTCTTAGCGCCTAAAGCCTCGCGGCTAACCTAGCTTCGAGTATAAATAAAAAAATCTGAAATATACCCTACAGCTGTGCAGGACCGTCTGCAAATTTTTGCAATCCATTCTTTATTTTTGATATTTTAATCATTTATCTAATGATACACTTTTCCCAACTGTCATTTCACTCAAACAAACTTGCCTTGTCATATTAGGCTTGGTAATTTTCTTATACGTAGGTAATAATTCTAAAATTTGCATGGCCGAAACAGCACAGTTTTCTTTCTAATTCAGTTAGAAATTCTCAAGCAAACTCGGATTGACATGAGCCTCCATCTATTTCTTTCAGTGTATACCTAAATCTGTAAATGTATAATATACAAACTGTTACGAGGACTAACAATAAAATCACTTTTAAATAAATAATTTTAATAGATTCAAATTTTTCTTTGTGTAATGTTTCGCATTTTCCCATTGTAGACTACTTTAAAACGTTTGACGATATTAGAAAATGTAACCTTTTATAAACATTAAAAATTTGTAACGACGGAACTTAGAAATCTGATCGTGAACTTTCACCACTTTTTAATATCGCAGTTTTTGAAATTTTCATGTAAGGTTTGGGTTTTCGATGTTTTAGACCATTTCATAACGTTTAAGATTCACATAAAATCTAATTTTAGGAGTTCTCTGGTCGGGGTCCTATTATAGATACAGATAGATTTGCCATACCAATATACGAAGGACACGGAGAAAAAAGTTCAGTGGCTCCTACCCTTGCAAGGGTTAGAGCCACGAAACGGAATAGTAAATTATGGACGGGCCACTACAAGAGTAGAATCTACTGAACGCGTGTTGAGTCGACTCTACTAGTCGCTGAAGAGTAGCTTCTACTACGCAGGCAGTCGCACGTACAATTCCTGTTCAGTAGAACATACCGAAGATGAGTACGATCTACTGAACAAGAATCGTACATGCGACTGCGTGCGCAGTAGATGCTACTCTTCAGTGATTAGTAAAATTGCGCTTAAAATTATAAAAAAGAATCCTTACAAATTTATAATTACACAAAGTACATGATTTTTTTCAAGATATACATGCATCTACATATGATTAATTGGTAAATCGTATTTTTAACACTTTATTAACAATTAAAATTTCGCACGCAACGAGGGGGATTCGAACGCATAACCTATCGCACGCTAATCAAGGACCCTAACCATTCACCTATCGAGACTAGTTGTCAGCAGATTGACAAACTAGGAATGAATTCTGAAGCACATACAAATTAGATTTATTAGGTCTGAATTTTTCTAATTTTTTGGTTTACAACTAAAATATTAAAATAAGATATTTTATATTGCTAAATGTATTATACATATTTGTTTCAAAAATTGAATGTCTGAATTTTCAAAAAACTTTTTGATTTAAAAGTCATTTCTTGACAGTAAAATTAAAATTAAAAATGAAACTAAAATTAAAATTTAAAAAAATAAAATTTTAAATTAAAATTTATTGTAAATTAGAATTAAATGGTCTGAAAATTGATTTTTTTGTTTACACCAAAAGTATGAAAATAAGATATTTTATATTACTGAATAATACTAATTCATATTTGTTTCAAAACTTTTGTCTAAATTTTCAAAAAAATTATTGATTTAAAAGTGAGTTTTTGACAGTACATGACCAATGACACACACATATATATGTATACAACGTATGAAAAATATTGATTTCTTTGTATTAAGATAAACAAATAAAATTACATACTATAAACGAACTAAACTGTATACAATATGTACATCAGACTGCATGTCTTAGTGATACAATGTCTCGTCCATCTGACGAAAAATGTAATCTGATTAGAATTGACAATTTCGTAAGCATGAATCACTTCATTGAAGGATTATGCTACTAACTTTTCACAGATGAAAAGAACATGTTGGTCCTCATTGGCTAAAATATTCAAAATTTTACCAAATTCTAGAAACCCATCAGGATTCACATCAAGAACTACAACTGAACCAATGTTGTAATCAATTCCATTTATGTCTACCCATTTAACATCTAACCAGGGCCCTGAAAACTTATCGATAGACAAAGCATCCTGAGCTATATTGAAATGAGTGCTTAAAGATGCAGACTCCAGGTTGTAACCATGGCCCAATTCGAATTTAGGAGTCAATCCGTGTTTTCCAAGAAGACGATGGCATAATCGCAGCTGCTCTTTAACGGCAATAGTATGACAAGAATTTATCCTTGATGTTGTTGAGATGGCAATAGCTTTTAGCTCTCGATGCTTGGATTCAAATCTCAGGAGATTAAGATGAGACAAAGGGCCAGGCATTTTTATGACTAGCGAATAGTGTTTCATGTTATGAAACTTGGGTTTCTATTGATCATTAAATAGTTTTAGATACAAGTTATGATGCTGATTCACGAGAGAATCCAAAATATCAATCAACTCTGTTCTTAAAGATTTCGCAAAACAAATATCCATAATTTGTCTCAAAACAGAAAAGTACTGCCAAATTTCGTTTTCGATATTTATGCCACCTTCAACTATATCCTCGACAAGCATGGGAAATATTAAAATGAAGGTATGCATTTCACTTGCAGACATGTGCAACTTCTTCTTATTAATTTCATCGTATCTCAAAAGGGGTGGCCTATTACTGAAGCCATTTTTTTCGTAATTGAAAGATTTGATTTTCGCATTGAGTTCATCAAGGCTTAAAATTTTATTTGGGCCACAAATGAGATAATAGAGAATGTTCTGCATGCCATATTTGCAGACTCCTTTATGTAAGTCATGGGCTATGTCTTGAAAGAAATTTTTTACCACGTGGAAGAAGAGAACAAGGTTCCAAATGGAATTTTCTTTAACAGCAGTTTGTTTTTGATTCTGAAAACCATCTGTGACATACTGCTGAGGCGTTCTCATGAACTCATCTCGAAGAGGACAGTTCTTTTGATTTTCTTGCTTCCGCATTTTACAAAGTCTGCAATAAATGGTAGCATTTGGACCCTCCATAAAGCCAGAGGCACTGTTGAGGGCCTCATTGTCACCTAACAACAAACCTAATGTAAAGTAAATCCTTGTAGATCCCTCCTTGGTAGCAACTTCAATTCCCTCTAGCAAAAGAAAATTTAATTCCTCCACAAGAACGCTGAAAATGGCATCATTACCATCTGGAGATGTTTTCCTGCCATTCGAATTAAATAAGGCAGCAGTGAAATATTTTCCACTCTCGAACGATACTCAGGAGGCAGGCATGGTATTGAGAAATAGACGCCACCTATCTTACTGACGCCTGCATGAGTTCCAAGAGGATTATTTATTTCGAAATCATCGTAATATAAGAAAATCGGAAGTACAAACTTGTTTCCAAATTCTTTCATTTTTTCTTGCCATAGATCACCCTGAAAAAAATTGGATATAATGCCACTTTTTTTCTCTGCTTCAAGATATTTCAAATAAGCAAGAGTTTTATCCAGAACTCCCGGTACAGAGAAAAATGCTTTTAAGACATATCTAAGTGGACAAAATTTTCCTGTGATAGTAACTCTGTCCTGGATAATTCTGCCTTCGTGTAAAACGTTGTCAAGTATGTCTCCAACAACGTAATCTCTTGGTGTAATAAAACATTTTGTTTTTTCAATCATTTGCAGCCTGCGATGCTCAGTAGAGAAGGTATTTCGAAAAGGTTTCATTACTGCATCGCTAACTTTGTTGAAACGATTTTCGAATTCTTCCGTTTCTCTTTTCACTTCGAGGAATGCTTTAATCGTTATTAAATATTCTCTACTAATTCAGCTATGTCTTCTACTGCTTCTTGAACATGATTTCGAGGTAATCGGGCATTGGCGTATAATTTGCAAATGAAAGTCGTAGTCAGAGATTGCACATGGTTTTCAATGTCTGCAATATTTGTTCTTGGTGAATGATCAAACTCGATTCCAGAATAATTTGGAGCAAACTCTGGAGTAGTTTCTTGTGCAGTAGATGGATGTACACAGTCTAGGTCCAAATTTTCAAGACTCTTACCCAATTCGAAACTGATGACAGGGCTCTTATGCACATTTATGAGGTGCCTACGAAATTCTTTCCATCCACTGAATGTCCTGCAGCAGTTTATCTCTCTGCATTTGAAAACATCATTGAAATTCTTGTGCTGAATTTTTAAATGTAATTTTAATGCTTGAATACTGGGTGTTTTACCTCCACAAAGCGTACATAAAGGCATTTTCAACTTAAAATTAACACAAATAAGAAAACAGTCTTTTAATTAAATTTCGGTAGTAAACTTTCCACAACACTGCAAGTTGTATCCCATTCAGTAGTCAGGTCATAGATCACTCGTTGGAACAATGTCCAGATAGAGACACTTTGTTGCTGATATACTACATGGAGAGCATGAATAGCTTTAAAAGTCTGATCAACTGCATGAAGTGGTGAAGCTACTCGGAATTGAACACCATCAAGATATATGTATGAATCATGTAGGTATTGACTGAATAAATAAGCCCTGTAGTTTAATTGGAGAAAAAGTAAATTCTCCATTCTTAGATTATAAAATTAGCATAATTTTCATTTGATTAATTATTTACCTTCACGTGAAATAGGAAA
>NC_046666.1:98389068-98392511 GCF_010883055.1 Belonocnema kinseyi
TCCTATAATTACATATCCAAAGTCTTCCGAAACCTGCCTTCCCTTTCCCTAGAGCATTTGATCCTTTTTAAAAAATCACCCAACAGAATCTCAAGATCACAATATTGAAAACAAAATATTTTTAGTTTGAATAAATATTCCTTTCATCTCCTAATCGAAATCGGCACTTTGTGACTACAAGATCGCGTGTTATTCAATAAAGATGTTTTACATAAAAGTTGATTAATTTTACCTAAAATGTTCATATAATAATAGAAGGTTTCCTATTTCACGTGAAGGTAAATAATTAATCAAATGAAAATTATGCTAATTTTATAATCTAAGAATGGAGAATTTACTTTTTCTCCAATTAAACTACAGGACTTATTTATTCAGTCAATACCTACATGAATTAATTTTTTGCAGGTTATAGACTCTTGTCATGTGGAAATCGGCAGGATAATTGAGCGAGCTCGGGTTAATAAGCTGCATGTCTCACCCTTTGCAGTTGTTGTTGGATCAGACATTGAAAATATCACGGATTCATACATATATCTTGATGGTGTGCAATTCCGAGTAGCTTCACCACTTCATGCAGTTGATCAGACTTTTAAAGCTATTCATGCTCTCCATCCAGTATATCAGCAATAAAGTGTCTCTATCTGGACATTGTTCCAACGAGTGATCTATGACCTGACTACTGAATGGGATAAAACTTGCACTGTTGTGGAAAGTTTACTACCGAAATTTATTTAAAAGACTGTTTTCTTGTTTGTGTTAATTTAAAGTTGAAAATGCCTTTATGTAGGCTTTGTAGAGGTAAAACACCCAGTATTCAAGCATTAAAATTACATTTAAAAATTCAGCACAAGAATTTCAATGATGTTTTCAAATGCAGAGAGATAAACTGCTGCAGGACATTCAGTGCATGGAAATAATTTCGTAGGCACCTCATAAATGTGTATAAGAGCCCTGTCATCAGTTTCGAATTGGGTAAGAGTCTTGAAAATTTGGACCTAGACTGTGTACATCCATCTACTGCACAAGAAACTACTCCAGAGTTTGCTCCAAATTATTCTGGAATCGAGTTTGATGATTCACCAAGAACAAATATTGCAGACATTGAAAACCACGTGCAATCTCTGACTACGACTTTCATTTGCAAATTATACGCCAATGCCAGATTACCTCGAAATCATGTTCAAGAAGCAGTAGAAGACATAGCTGAATTAGTAGAGAATATTTTAATAACGATTAAACCATTCCTCAAAGTGGAAAGAGAAACGGAATAATTCGAAAATCGTATCAACAAAGTTAGCGATGCAGTAATGAAACCTTTTCGAAATACCTTCTCTACTGAGCATCGCAGGCTGCAAATGATTGAAAAAACAAAATGTTTTATCACACCAAGAGATTACGTTGTTGGACTTGACAACGTTTTACATGAAGGCAGAATTATCCAGGACAGAGTTACTGTCACAGGAAAATTTTGTCCACTTAGATATGTCTTAAAAGCATTTTTCTCTCTACCGGGAGTTCTGGATAAAACTCTTGCTTATTTGAAATATCTTGAAGCAGAGAAAAAAAGTGGCATTATATCCAATTTTTTTCAGGGTGATCTATGGCAAGAAAAAATGAAAGAATTTGGAAACAAGTTTGTACTTCCGATTTTCTTATATTACGATGATTTCGAAATAAATAATACTCTTGGATCTCATGCAGGCGTCATTAAGATAGGTGGCGTCTATTTCTCAATACCATGTCTGCCTCCTGAGTATCGTTCGAGAGTGGAAAATATTTTCACTGCTGCCTTATTTAATTCGAATGACAGGAAAACATCTCCAGATGGTGGAGGAATTAAATTTTCTTTTGCTAGAGGGAATTGAAGTTGCTACCAAGGAGGGATCTACAAGGATTTACTTTACATTAGGTTTGCTGTTAGGTGACAATGAGGCCCTCAACAATGCCTCTGGATTTATGGAGGATCCAAATGCTACCATTTATTGCAGACTTTGTAAAATGCGGAAGCAAGAAAATCAAAAGAACTGTCCTCTTCGAGATGAGTTCATGAGAACGCCTCAGCAGTATGTCACAGATGGTTTTCAGAATCAAAAACAAACTGGTGTTAAAGAAAATTCCATTTGGAACCTTGTTCTCGTCTTCCACGTGGTAAAAAATTTCTGTCAAGACATAGCCCATGACTTACTTGAAGGAGTCTGCAAATATGGCATGCAGCACATTCTCTATTATCTCATTTGTAGCTCAAATAAAATTTTAAGCCTTGATGAACTTAATGCGAAACTCAAATCTTTCAATTACGAAAAAAATGGTTTCAGTAATAGGCCACCCCTTTTGAGATACGATGAGATTAATAAGAAGAAGAAGTTGCACATGTCTGAAAGTGAAATGCATACCTTCATTTTAATATTTCCCATGCTTGTCGAGGATATAGTTGAAGGTGGCATAAATATCGAAAACGAAATTTGGCAGTACTTTTCTGTTTTGAGACAAATTATGGATATTTGTTTTGCGAAATCTTTAAGAACAGAGTTGATTGATATTTTGGATTCTCTCGTGAATCAGCACCATAACTTGTATCTAAAACTATTTAATGATCCATTGAAACTCAAGTTTCATAACATGAAACACTATTCGCTAGTCATAAAAATGTCTGGCCCTTTGTCTCATCTTAATCTCCTGAGATTTGAATCCAAGCATCGAGAGCTAAAAGCTATTGCCATCTCAACAACATCAAGGATAAATCCTTGTCATACTATTGCCGTTAAAGAGCAGCTGCGATTATGCCATTGTCTTCTTGGAAAACACGGATTGCCTCCTAAATTCGAATTGGGCCATGGTTACAACCTGGAGTGTGCATCTTTAAGCACTCATTTCAATATAACTCAGGATGCTTTGTCTATCGATAAGTTTTCAGGGCCTTGGTTAGATGTTAAATGGGTAGACATAAATGGAATTGATTACAACATTGGTTCAGTTGTAGTTCTTGATGTGAATCCTGATGGGTTTCTAGAATTTGGTAAAATTTTGAATATTTTAGCCAATGAGGACCAACATGTTCTTTTCATCTATGAAAAGTTAGTAGCACAATCCTTCAATGAAGAGATTCATGCTTACGAAATTGTCAATTCTAATCAGATTACATTTTCACTGGCTGAAAATCTCCTATCTCCTTTTTTAGCTATTCATCATTATTTGTCAGATGGACGAGACATTGTATCACTAAGACATGCAGTCTGATGTACATATTGTATATAGTTTAGTTCGCTTATAGTATGTAATTTTATTTGTTCATCTTAATACAAAGAAATAAATATTTTTCATACGTTGTATATATATGTGTGTGTGTGTGTTATTGGTCATGTACCGTCAAAAACTCACTTTTAAATCAATAATTTTTTTGAAAATTTAGACAAAAGTTTTGAAACAAATATGAATTAGTATTA
>NC_046666.1:98392611-98394958 GCF_010883055.1 Belonocnema kinseyi
AAGAGTACATAAGTGAATGCGCCCGAGCCGGGAGGCCAGTCGGTTTATATGGAGTGATGGTGAGTCATCCTATGACGTAAATGATGGCCCTGATCACAATATGCATAAAAAAGTTTCATAATAATTATCCTGTTTTTTGTTTTTAGCATTATTGTATTTTGAGATAGTAGCTCCGACATACAAAAAAAAGTCTATCATTGTTCATTGAACATTGTACTTTGACTTAATATTGTAGTTTAATATAAAATTTTTTTAGAAACTTTAATTGATAATTATTTAAACTTATCCTTTATTATGTTATTCTTAATATTGGGGAGTCATTCTGCAATGTCTACAAAAAATTTTCTTATAATTTGAAGAAATGAGGTAAGGATGTTGAATCCTTTAAGAAATAAACATAACATTCTACAATATACTTATATTATCTATATATGAACAAAGTGCAATTGCTAAAAAAACTACATTCAAATGGATGATTCCCTATTTAACTATTTTATATCCATAATAATCTCGGTTTTATAACAGATTGGTTAAGTAGACACTAATTAATTTTTCATACAAGCACTCACACAATTTTAATCAGTTGACTTTGAGATCAAAGGATAACTTGGCATAGAGAGACTTTTAGGTAAACATTGATTAAATGTTTTAATAAACTCCAAAAAAATGATCTCTGTGCACAGAGATCCAAAACAAAAAAGATTTTACTACAATATTTTACTTCATATTCGAATTTGAATTGTGCATTATCCTTTATGTGCGCCTTATTCGCCGTCGCTCTCCTACTTTGTTCCAAGTCGAATTACTTTATTGAAAATACACTTTACTATTCCAAGGCCAATCTCTTCAGATGAAAAAGATCGTTTCCAGTTAAAAATTCAAATATTTGACTAAAAATTACCAATTGGATACGAATTTTTATCTCTGAGTTTGAAATCTAACCATTTTCTTAATTTTCCATTTCGGCGAAAAAATACGTTACCGTTTTGTTAAACTTTTGTCATTTTGAGTAAAAAATTCCATTACGTTTTTAGAAGATTATCCTTCAAATCCACATTTCCGTGTTAAAAATAAACTATTTTGTAGACAATGCTTATTTTTTTATTGAAATTTAACAGTTCTGTTGTCATTTCGTATTTTTGGATTAAAATTTTTATTATGTCTATAGGAAAATTGGGGTGATTGTTTGAAACTAAATTTCGTTGATTGGAATTCATATTTTCGGTTGAAAAATTCAACTCTTTTTGTAATTGAACGCTCCCTGTATGATTTTCCTTTATGTGATGAAAAATATAACTATGCATAGTTATACTGGAGATAACGTGAATTCACCATTTTTAGATTATAAAATTAGCAAGATTTTCATTTGATTAATTATTTACCTTCACGTGAAGGAGAAAACCTTCAATTATTTCTTGTGAATTAGCTGCCCACTTTTTGGAGACTCGTTTTGATTTTTGTTTCGATGTTACAATCTTGCAAAATTCCAGAAGAATACTTGCATCACTGAAATCTGAAAAAAAGTTATTCATTAAAACGTTTGACTTGTTTCTGCATTAACAGTATGTGTAAGAAAATTAAACAATATAATATCGCTTTACCAGTTTGATGAGTCTTTCCTGACAAACTAATGATCTTCTCCTTAAATCCAGGCCACTTGTTGAACAATTTATGTTCACACAGTTGGTTGCCTCAAAAAAGGGTACCTTGTAAAATAATTATTCACAAGACATTGACCAGATCTTTTGATCAATGTCTCACACTGAATTTGATCTTTCAGCAATAGATTTGAGCGATAATTCGCCTTTTCCTTCCCCTAAATTTACAAATTATCTGTAATTTCCAATTGACCTTCTAGCCAACGAAGAATACCGGACTTGGAGTCACTATCATCGACATCTAGAAAGAAAGGAAGAGAGAATAAATGAGCGAAATTTGGATTAATATTATAAAAATAAAATATTAATTCTGGCACTAAAACCATGCAATAAACTCTCACTTGTTGTAAATAATGAATTCTCTTTGGAAATCTTCCTACGATCACGAGTGTCTTCTTTAAGTAGAAGTTTGCAGAGATTCTGATACTTCCACCATAATTTCCCTTGTGCACAGTGCTTTTTCACAACTTTCCCATCCACTTTTGTGTATGAATATGGAATGAAGTAAATGCCCTGAAAATATAATTGGATATGAATAAGAGGGGGACACATTATAAATAAAGAAGAAGTTAATTAGTGCAAAAGGAATAAACTATTTACTCAGTATCTGAAGTTTTTAGTTCGTTTTCGAGAATAATGTCCACTAGCAAATTCTGATGTGTAACATCCAAACCCTGCTCTTCAGGTGA
>NC_046666.1:98395058-98397587 GCF_010883055.1 Belonocnema kinseyi
TTACAGAGCTAAATTTGAAAAAAGAATCTGTCAATAATCAAAATTACCAAAGATTTTATATTCTTTAATAGAATGTATGAATTTTTAAAGTCAATCAATCATTACTTCTTCTTTATTTATAATGTGTCCCCCTCTTATTCATATCCAATTATATTTTCAGGGCATTTACTTCATTCCATATTCATCCACAAAAGTGGATGGGAAAGTTGTGAAAAAGCACTGTGCACAAGGGAAATTATGGTGGAAGTATCAGAATCTCTGCAAACATCTACTTAAAGAAAGCACTCGTGTTCGTAGGAGGATTTCCAATGAGAATTCATTATTTACAACAAGTGAGAGTTTATTGCATGGTTTTAGTGCCAGAATCAATATTTTATTTTTATAATATTAATCCAAATTTCGCTCATTTATTCTCTCTTCCTTTCTTACTAGATGTCGATGATAGTGACTCCAAGTCCGGTATTCTTCGTTGGCTAGAAGGTCAATTGGAAATTACAGATAATTTGAAAAATAAGTGGAAGGAAACGGCGAATTATCGCTTGAGTCTATTGCTGAAAGATCAAATTCAGTGTGAGACATTGATCAAAAGATCAGGTCAATGTCTTGTGAATAGTTATTTTACAAGGTACCCTTTTTTGAGGCAACCAACTGGCTACTGTTTGGTAAATATAGCTCTTGGTTTTTTATTTTCTCTAATTTGCCAGGATAATTGAATTGTATGCAATTATAATTTTTCCTTCCATATTAATTTTGCTTACACATACTGTTAATGCAGAAACAAGTCAAATGTTTTAATGAATAACTTTTTTTCAGATTTCAGTGATGCAAGTATTCTTCTGGAATTTTGCAAGATTGTAACATCGAAACAAAAATCAAAACGAGTCTCTAAAAAGTGGGCAGCTAATTCGCAAGAAATAATTGAAGGTTTTCTCCTTCACGTGAAGGTAAATAATTAATCAAATGAAAATCTTGCTAATTTTATAATCTAAAAATGGTGAATTCACGTTATCTCCAATATAACTATGCATAGTTATATTTTTCATCACATAAAGGAAAATCATACAGGGAGCGTTCAATTAAAAAAAGAGTTGAATTTTTCAACCGTAAATATGAATTCCAATCAACGAAATTTAGTTTCAAACAATCACCCAAATTTTCCTATAAAAATAATAAAAATTTTAACCCAAAAATACGAAATGACAACAGAACTGTTAAATTTCAATAAAAAAATAAGCATTGTCTACAAAATAGTTTATTTTTAACACGGAAATATGGATTTGAAGGATAATCTTCTAAAAACGTAATTGAATTTTTTACTCGAAATGACAAAAGTTTAAAAAAACGGTAAAGAATTTTTTCGCCGGAATGGAAAATTAAGAAAATGGTTAGATTTCAAAATCAGAGAGAAAAATTCGTATCCAAATGGTAATTTTTTTTCAAATATTTGAATTTTTAACTAGAAACGATCTTTTTCATCTGAAGAGATTGGCCTTGGAATGGTAAAGTGAATTTTCAACAAAGTAATTCGACTTGGAACAAAGTAGGAGAGCGACGGCGAATAAGGCGCACATAAAGGATAATACACAATTCAAATTCGAATATGAAGTAAAATATTGTAGTAAAATCTTTTTTGTTTTGGATCTCTGTGCACAGAGATAATTTTTTGGAGTTTATTAAAACATTTAATCAATGTTTACCTAAAAGTGTCTCTATGCCAAGTTATCCTTTGATTGTTAATGGGACACGTTTCGATTGTAATGATGAGTATTTCACAGTAATTAAAAAATTTTGTCTGCTGGAATGTCAATTACAGAATTAATGACAAGAGTCAAGGACAACTTCCAGACTAAATAATCATTTTATTTCTTCTACAAAAAAATTTAAGCATTTTCGTAACGAAACGTTTCGGAATTGAAACCAATTCCTCCATCAGACTAAAAACATTGTAAAACATTACGTCAATTGGATAATGAACAATAGAAACATAAACCAAGTAGAATTTTTACCTAAAAGTCAACTGATTAAAATTGTGTGAGTGCTTGTATGAAAAATTTATTAGTGTCTACTTAAGCAATCTGTTATAAAACTGAGATTATTATGGATATAAAATAGTTAAATAGGGAATCATCCATTCGAATGTAGTTTTTTTAGCAATTGCACTTTGTTCATATATAGATAATATAAGAATATTGTAGAATGTTATGTTTATTTCTTAAAGGATTCAACATCCTTACCTCATTTCTTCAAATTATAAGAAAAATTTTTGTAGACATTGCAGAATGACTCTCCAATATTAAGAATAACATAATAAAGGATAAGTTTAAATAATTATCAATTAAAGTTTCTAAAAAAATTTTATATTAAACTACAATATTAAGTCAAAGTACAATGTTCAATGAACAATGATAGACTTTTTTTGTATGTCGGAGCTACTATCTCAAAATACAATAATGCTAAAAACAAAAAACAGGATAATTATTATAATGAAACTTTTTTATGCATATTGAAAACAAAATATTTTTAGTTTGA
>NC_046666.1:98397687-98421832 GCF_010883055.1 Belonocnema kinseyi
CAGTCACAATAATTAACGAAATAAACGCGGTCACACGCGATCGGCGCCGGCCAGCGGATCAGAGAGGTTAACTTTATACTTACAACTAAGGACCGTCAGAGGCCTATACAGTCGATTTTACTGAACAGATAGTCAGCCTTCGTACTCTTTTGTTCAGTAGAATCAACACAACGCTGTTTAGTGTTCTTGAATCAACGAGTAGTTACTATTACTATAAATCAGCTTACTAAACGCGAATAGTAGCATATACTCTACCAATTCTCTCCGTGCATAGAATTCTTCTCTACACTGAAAGAAATAATTCGACAATACACGCATAATTCTGGTTATTCCAACCATAATGCATTGCTCGCTCAGCTACCGCGATATGGTTTGCGTATTTTACCCATACCATAATTACTGAAGCAATATTACTGCTTCAGTCATATGCTCTAATAGATATTTCTAAACACTCACAGCAATAGGATATACCAGGATATCCCATTTGATCCCATTTATCTCCCAGGTTGTTCCAAGGATATCCTAGGGATAACCCGTCGGATATCCCGTAAGGCGGAAATTTGGATATCCCAGGGATAACCCCAGGATATCCCTGGGACGTTTACGGGATATTGGGGTAAATCAACCATAATCATGCACTTCCCATTGAGGAGATCTAAGCATACCGTTCGGATAGTTTAATGCTATGCATGCCTGATATAAAATGCTTATGAGGATGGTATCCTCTGGGCGCACTCGAATTGCGCCAGCGGTCAACCACCCTCCCAAACTGATACCTGAGTTGCGCCAGGAAAAGAAAGTGTGAAAGTAGGCAATTTTCAGATAGCGTTTGAATTGCGCTAGGGCTTTCTTCAGGTGCTCCTCCCATAAAAATGAGACAATGGGCGAGAAGTCTTGAAATACTCCTTCTATGAAAAACAACGTGTGATTGAAACCGAAAAATGTGTTTTCTGTTTCCTTACTATGTTCTAGCTAGAATGTAAAAGTGAAATATATTTCTTATATTTCTGCATGAAACATATAACTATTAACATTGTTTGAAAATTTATATGGTAACGATGCGAAAAGGGTGCATTGGGGAATCGTCATGTAAAAATAGTCCTTGTTTAAGAAAATCAGCATTTCAGTTTCAGTTAAAGAGCAGTGACAAAGAATGTCACATTTTTGTGCATATTAAGACTTTCTATCAAAAAAGATTAATTTTCGACAAAAATTTAAATAGTTACATTTAAAGTTAAATATTTTTCAATCAAAAAAACTAATTTTGAATTTTAAAAATAATTTTTAATTGAAGAATATAATTTTTGACCAACAGATGAATTAGTTAGCAAGAAGATGAATATTCTACAATCACAAGATCTAAGTATAAAAAAAAGCTTTAAATTTTAACAGAATTTGCAAAAATGAACCGTTTGTGGTAAGTTCTGTTTTTCAAAAATATTATTTGAATGCAATTAATTTAACGAAAATATATTAAACATCTTTGATCAAAAAGACTGATTCTTAATTATGGAATATACTGTTTAATAATTAATTTTTTATTATTTTGGAATAATAATTCTAATTACATCTTTTTAATTATTTGGAAACGAATAATAATAATATAAATCATATAATTAATTATATAATTTTTAATATAATTGTACAAATCTACCAATAATATCAATATAAAAATGTTATTCATATTAATTAATTTGGTACCAATAATTTATGAAACTGTTTAACTCGAGCGTGAACATTTTGATTAAAGTTCTGTAGACGACCATTCATGTTTTATATGCACCTCTGATTTAAAAAAAGAACAATAAAAAAATGTGTTTATTCACTGGAAACCTTTCAGAATTCTTTTAAAGTTTTAGTTTGAAATCTTGAACTAAAATCTGCATTTTTTCAATCTTTTAGCGTTCAAAATTCTTTCTCAATCTCTTTACAGCTTCTACTGGAATTTACTCGATTTTTTTATTTTTCAATCTTACTAAATTGAATCATTTTGCTTTAAAATATTCTACTTTTTTTTTGAAATTTACGAAATTTCGTTAATTTTTCAAAATAAAAAATGTAAAAAAATTTTCCTGTAACCCTAAAGAATTTCTTTCATGTTCTTGAAATCTTAAAAAATAAAAAATCTATATTTATTTATCAAAAATATAAAGTAAAAATAATTTGATTATTTCAATTAAAATAATCATTTCCGGCTTTTCATGTTTTGCAGTATTTAATTAATTATTAGCTAATTATATTTTTTCAAAATATTACATTACACAAGGATTTAATATAAACTCTTTTAAATTAAGTGAAATGAATTGATTATTTACTTTTAGATTTCAGAAACTTAAAGCTTAAAAAAAAGAAATTCAACTTTTCATTATTAATTTGACTAAATAATTAATGCAGGAATCTGTTTCATTTCCTATAGGTGGCACCTATACTTATCTATGTAGGTAACCACATATAGGATCATATATAGGTCACTTATAGGATCCTTATATAGAATCCTATTAGAAACTTTTACAGGCACCTATATAGGTATTTGCAGTAGGGGAGGGCCGTCTGGATGTCAGGTAAAATTCTGACCGCTGGCGCAATTCGTGTGCAACGCATCCTCCATACTGCAGTGGAGTTTAAATTAATTTAAAAATTCGATTTTTTTGTACTTTCGTTATTATTAATGACATAAAACTATAATTTCGTTGAAAAGTATTTTTCAAAGTTACATGACAAAAAAATCCATTAAATTTATAGAACTAATCCTGCAGTAGAGGATACGAAAACCAATTTTTCGCCCAAAAAAAATTAATCTTTTGTATTATTATATTAATTCTTTATACTTTAATATTTGTTCACATATTTAAGTACACAATTATTTGTTATTACACAATCGCTACACTATTTATAATTTCACGCTATGAAAATTTGTATTTGCCACGGGTTCGAACCCTATTTGTTTCGCAATCCTAACGCCTAAAGCCTCGCGGCTAATCTAGCTTCAAGTATAAAAAAATCTGAAATATAACCTACGGCTGTGCAAGGCCGTCTGCAAATTTTTGTGACCCGTCTTATAAAAAATGTTGCTAAGCTTATAATAATATATGTACTAAGATTTTAGATTTTAGAAATATTACATATTTTTATTGAATATTTTATGTAATTAAATAAGATTTTAAGTAAATTCGAAAATATTTCAAGATATTTTAAAACATTTTAGAGAAATTAATATATATTTTAAGAAATTTAATCGATTTTAAAGGATTTCTACAAATTTCTGAAGATTTCAAGAGATTGAACAAACTTTAAATAATTCAAGAACATAATTTATATTTTAAAATTACTTTAAAATCTTAAAACTCATTTAAATTCTACTGAAATTCCTTGAAAATTCTTCAAAATTACTTAAAATCTCTTAAATTCATTAAAAATAACTTGAACTCTTTTCAATATTTTGAAATATTTTTGAAATGAAATTATAACCTTTGAACATTTTCTAATTAAATGACTCCTATTAAATCCCTTGACATTCCTTAAATTTGTTTAAATACTTAAGAATATTTTTAAATTACATCAAGATCTTTAAAATTTTTTGAATGTCATTTAAAGTTCTTTGTAATATTTTAAATTCCTTTACCGACTTTTTAAATCATATCAAATACATTCAAATGCTACAAAATCCCTTAAAATCACTTAAAATCTCTTGAACTCATAATAAGTATTTTAAAGTCTTTGAAATCTCTTGAAAATTCTTGTACTTTTTGGAATTCTTTAAAATTATTTAAACTCTTTTGAAATTCATTTACAAACCTTAATCTTTTTTAATTTAAAATAAGTTTTAAATCCTGTCAAAATTCATAAAAATCCTTTTAAACACTTGGAAATAGTTTGTAATTACACAATAATACATAAACTTTTTTTAAATATCATGACATTTTTCAAAATCACTTTAAATAATTTGGAGTCTTTAAAAACCTGTAGGACACAAAAGAAATTTGAGGAATATGTCAGAATATTTGTGAAGATTTAAGGAAATTTCAGAATATTTTGAATTATCAAAAATATTTAAGATTATAAAGAATGTCAAGAATACCGAGAATATTGAAAGAATACGTGTATGAGAATATTTCGTGAATGTATCAGAAACGTTGGAGTGATCGACCCCTCGTCATATCCAAATAAACTGGTTTAAATGATATAACACTTTGAAGTAACAATTTTTTATTTTAAGTACATGTTACATTTAACTCTTCGGTATATATTTATAACCATCGGCGATCTTATTAATAGTGGTTACAAGTAAACTGAAATCAACGTCGGTTTTTTGGAGAATAACGTACGAATAACAATCATCGCTGACCGAATTTATTTGAAATCAGGCGTAAAATAACGAAATTACCTAAAAATCCCGACCTATTGTATACACAAAATTCAAATATTATTCTGAAGACACAAAAATGAAAGGCAAATAAATATTAAAAAATTTATTTAGAAATTGTTTATATAGAATAACACAAACATGAAGGCGAAAACTAGTATTTTTTATAAGTCTTTAAGAATACCCATTGCATGTACAGTGTAATAAATCTTAAGGTTAACGTTGATAGAAACGCATAAACTGTGTAATACACCTGTTCACAATATTCCCTTCAGATAATACTCATTGGTAAGCGAGGATTAACGAACAATGAAGGCTAGTGTTAGCAAAATGCGTAATCTGCGTAACCTACGTAAGTTGCTGGTTGTGAGCAAGCCAGAAAGTAAGGGCGCGCGGGGTGTGTGTGAGTGGAAGTGGAGAGACCTATTTGAAAGACCTACAGTTTCAGAAAAGTTTTCTTGATTTTTAAAAGTCCTGCAAACTCAGAGTTTAATTACTTTGATTGTATTGTATTAAATAATCTTTAATCTTATTCTTCTCTTCCCATAACTCTCCAATTATTTTGTCCTGAGTATAACACTTTTTAATTGTCGTGGATTTCAAATTTGATGAAAAACGCACACTTTTCAATTTCAAAGAAAGATTTTTTAAAAATAAATGTCAAAATTTTAAAAATCACCTTTTTATTAAAAAATTTTCCTCCTAAATAAAAAAAAATATGTTTAACCTACTCTGAAAAAGATTTGCATTAAATCAAGTAGGCTAGTTTACTTGTCTGATTTTACTTGAAAGAAGTAAATATTTTCTTTTTACAAGGGACCAACTTTCTTGAATCAAGAAAATAATAGAATCAGGACAACTATTTGAATCAAGAATATATTTATTCTAAGCAAGAAACTATTGAGTTAATTTGTTCCAGTATACTTATTTCCATTAAGTTTAATAAAATATTGAATTAAGAATATAATATTCTTATGATAAGTAACTAAAACTCTAACAAAATGTTTCTTGATCCAAATAAATTCATATACTTATTTTTACTAGTATTTTAATTGAAACAATGTTCGTGTTCTTGAGACGAGAAAATGAATGTATTCAGCGAAGAAATAATTTCTCTTAGAACAATGCTTGAATATTTTCCTTCAAATAATTATTAATTTGAGACGAATGTGATAGAATCACATCAATTTTTTCAACATAAGAACTGTAGACTTGATACAATAGACATCACACACATACTATGAAAATTAATATATTAGTCTAAATTAATTTACTTCTTACTGCATAAGTATCTTATTCAATATAATAATAAACAAGTTGACATATTATGTAGTTGGTTCTCTTCGCCGCTAACAATGATTTTGAAATTCAATAATATTTATAAAATTCAAAACATTCGTGCACATAATCAATTTTATTTATGCAAATGTAGATAGGAATTTGCAACTTTGATAGACTACTAACTTTAGGCTGACAAGCAAATCAAATCACTCATAAAACTATAAAAAAAAATTATAAGTTTATTGCGTCGGTAAGTTTTTGGTGGCAAGAAATTAAAATTTTTAACTAGGTTTGAAAAAAATATTTTTAATTTTGAAATAATTATGCAGGACTCAAAAGTCATTCCATTCTTAAAATCATTAAAAAGTTATAAATTTACTGCGTCTATAATTTTTTTTCACTTATTATTTGTATGTATTAATCTACTCAAAATTAAATCATTTCAAATTTTTTTAACCGTGAAACATTTGTGTGAATCGGAAAATTACTGGGAATTTTTTCCTGGAATTCTTTATTCAATAAGGAAATATTACTTTTTTGGATTCGCGGCTAGATAAAAATTGATTTCTAAAAAGTTTGAAATTTTGTTATGTGAACCTTGTTTAATTTAAATTAGAGTTGTAAGACATAGTTGTATTTTATTTCCACAAAATGTTTGTGTTCGATAATAGCAGTTTTAAAATCACAGAAGTGGCAAAATTCATGAAAGTTATAAGTAAAAAAATCCGCCCTCTTCGCGGGTACATTCTCATAGCGCGCTGCGCGCGCGGCTCGCAAGTTTGAGTGCGCCTAGGGCGCGCGACTGTTGGTTCTCGCGCTTAGCGCTCGATAATATATTTATCTCGAGCTCCGCACTCGATAATGTATTTACCTGGTGCAGAAAAATTTGGTTTCTTCAATGTCACTCTTTTCAGATGGGTAGTTAATAAGAGTTTCAGCAACATTCACAATAGGTTGATAAATTTTATTATTTCTTTAAACAAATTAGATAAACAAATGCATCAATCAGGCATTTGTTTACAGAAAAATTAATTTTTTTTCTATGTCAACTGTTTTAATTAGGATATCGAAAAAAATAAATTTTCCATCGACAGATGCTCAAATAATTCATTTGTTTATTAAATTTGTTTTTAAATATATATATATATATATATATATATATATAATTTATCAATCCATTATCCTGTTATTGACGAGCACCGGGAACGTCAACTAGAAAAAAGGCCATTCATTCGTCATATTTATTTATTTATAAAAAAATTGAAAGCCTAATTCAAAAATCATTTTCTTCCCAATGTGCGGCATTGGATATTTTTCTTTTCTTGACTTTTTTTCATATCATGCGTTATTTGGCTTAAAATGTTGATTTTCGTGTGTTTTTTGAAATTTTGTAAATGCTATAACTGTGGTAAATTTTGGTTCTATAAAAAAAAGTCATTAGGATAAATTGTTCGTCTGATTGAATGCTTTGAATATACGTACAGACAATTTTTGAATTAAAAAAAAGTGGTCTCAAACATTTTCAAAATACGCACACTTTTTGAATTTCCACCCAAAATGGCTGGCTAACGAACTTGACCTTTATTTTAGGACGCTGAAATAGTATACCAAAGGCCAATTCAATCGGTCAAATCTTTCGAAAGTTATCGTGCTAACAAACTAAACATCTACAGACACACGAACACACACACACAGGCAGACACATTCGTAAAAACCAGTTTTTCGGATTCGGGGGTCTCAAAACGTGGACATTTGACAAAAACAGGGGGGGGGGTCAAATTTCAGACAAATCTAATACCTTTTCTTGATGAGAATGTAAAAAATAGTTTTAAAAATATATAATAATCATGTGTTATTCTAATTTAAACTAAATGAGTTTCAGGCAACAGACTTTTTAACTTTAGAAAAAATGGTAATCTAGCCGAATTCAAAGAATTAATTTTTCCTTAATGAAAAACAAATTCCTTTATCAGGCAGGAATTTTTTAAATAATTTTCAATTTTATTTTCTTACTTGCTATCTGAAATAGTTAATATCTTGTTTTATATTTTTATGTTATTAATTGGCAATGCAATGTTTCCCGCGAACTGTATCGCGCATATAATGTTGCTATTTTAAATAATTAAGTAGAAATTTAGGTTTTTTTAAAATAAAATTAACAAAATTAGGTTTTTCACTCAATGAATTCAATGATCATAGAAAATTTCATTTTCAAATGTCATTAATTATAAAAGATTTAATGCGGATATTCTTAGTATGTATATTTATAAAAACTCTATAAAATTAAGTTTTTCAGTCGAAGAATCCATTAATCATGGAAAATGTCGTGGACTACAATAGGTGAACATTTTGGCAATCACCCATATACTTACATAATTTTTTTTATGAAGCAAATAATAAAATAGAAATATATGACAGCATCAAACAAAGTTATAAGCTTAAAAAATGCTTTAAAATATAAATGTTACATTTTCTTGATAATTAAAAAAAATTGTATGAGTTTTTAAAGCAAAATCTTCAAGAAATAAGAATTCAATAAGATTTTTAAAAACTTTATTAAGGATACATTTCATTTCATAAAGGAACAATTAAAAAATTGACACTTACAATTTTTTTAAATAAAATAATTGAGAATGCAAGAAGGAAGCAAACAAATATTTTTTAGCCGACCACCGTGAGATCGTTTTTAACCTGCAAGTTCTTGCACCAAAGGTTTCTTTACAGAATTCTTGTTTCTTTTGATTTCGAAGTATTTTATATTTAAAAGAAAAATAAAGTATCGAGCATTTTTTAAAATAGGTAATATTTAAACTAGCGATCAATTTTATCTACATATTTTAAATTATTTTGTAGGAATTGTTATCTTAAATTAAAAACTGAGTTAAAAAGTATTATAAAAGAATTAAATAAATCGAAAACTGTGCATTTTACAAAGGTTATTAAAAATCAGAAAATATTTATTTGTCACTGAGGTTATTAAAGCGTTTTTAAACTTAAAAGTTCTTTATTTTTTATATACTTTAGCTAGTTTTTAAGCGGATTAAATTTAAAAAGAAAAGAGTATTGAGCCTTTTGTAAAATAAGTAAAGTTAAATTATTATTTGCATATTTTAAATTGTTGTTTTAGGAAAGCAATTCCATATTCAAATCTTTGTAAAAAAAAGGATGATAAAAGAATTCGATAAATTGAAAACTATGCGGTTCAAACAAATTTTCGTATAGCAGAACGTAATTTTTTGTCATTGATGTTATTAAAGCATTTTTGTACTTGCAACATTTGTTTATTATTTATTACCTTTAAGGTCGTTTTTAAGCGTTTTAAGTATTTAAAAACAAAAAGTGTTAAATGCCTCGTTAAATAAGTGAAACTTACTTTGCTTTTTCAAATATTTTAAATTATTGCTTAAGAATTGTTATTTTGCATTAAAAATTGAGTAAGAGAGTATTATATACAATAACAGAGATGGATAAATTGAAAACTGCGCATTTTACAGAGAATTTTTATTTATTGTTCATTACTTTCAGATATTGTAAAACATTTTAAAATATATCAAGAAAAAAAAGTATCGAGCCTTTTTGAAATAAGTTTAAATCCAGCTTCGCTTCTATTTTTACAAACGGAGCACTGCAGCAGACCATTTTTCTTATATTCTAAACTTAATTTTAATTAAACTATACGACATGCTTATTGCACTGTTTCCTGCGAACTGTCCAGGAACCAGAATGGCGGTTGCATATTCCTGTCTAATATAGTATCCTAGTTTAGGTAGGGAGGGTTCAATCCTCGGCGAGTGCGATTTTGCAAAGCCTCTAGGCGTACGATTACATGTGTAAGTAACAGTGTGCGCAAATTACGTACTTCAATAATTTAAAAAATAAAGATTATATAACAATAATTTCGAAAACAATTTTCTTTTCGTTGAGAAATAGTGTTCAGTTTTGGCACTAGTCTATTGCTCCGATACTACATATTATTTTATTAAGAAAATATATTCTTGAAGTGTATCAGAAATGATTTCTTAGAAGTAAACTATGTTCTGCATTTGAATAAATCTCTATATGAAGCAACACAATAAAGTTTTAGAATAATAAAATGCGATATTCTATCTAATAATACATTTTCTCAGATTAAGAAAATGTACGCTTGTTCCAAGCACACGGTAGCAAGTACTTATTTATTTGGAACACACTCATATTCTATCGTCCCCATTCGTACCTGCGATTGACTTGAATTAAGTAATATTTTATTGATTCAAGAACAATTTTTTTTCAGTGTAATTTTCTCTGAAACACAATATATTTTGCACTCAAAGATTTCGCTAAATGAAGTGCAGAACCTGCCTGATATTAAATGCATTCGATCATGGGAATAAATTTTATTTAAAGATAACAAAGGGAAAAGCCCGTGAGGCCTAAAAAAGTTAATATTTGTATTGAAAAAATTACTTAGAATCGAAAGGTACAGAAATAGTCTTACATTTGGTAACGTTTCAGAAGGCATAAGAGCGATTGTCTCATTTTCTTTATCAACAAGGATGGATTTCCATTTTTGCCACTTATTTGTAAAAATATCTACAGGTTTAGCCTTATTTACGAATAAAGCTTGTACACATTTTTTCAAAAGCTTCTTCACTAACCTCATTCGCTATAAAATAATACGACAATAATAATCTAAAGAGTTTCTTTACACGCGTTGACATGCTTCGAACTTACTATAATCGTCAGGTTATGTTCGATAATTGCATTCAATCAAAGATATTTTTGACACATAATAATTAATACTTACAATAAAACTGTGATATAAATTTAAGTAGATTCCATTCTAGTAATTTATTTTCCACGAAGTCATCCATAATTACGAGTAAGGCACACACAACTTACAAAAATCACAAAAGTTTGAAGACGGTGAGTATAATGTCGAGTCAATGCGCACCTCACCGGCAATATGGCATTAGAGTAAGCGAGATACTCCGAAGAACCGTAGAAGTAATCGAGATGGGCTTTCCTACTGAAGCAGTCGCTGGAATGCGACTCGGCGCCAATAGAAACACAACTTCTTGCTTTATTCGAGGTCTTAAGCCATGGATCGAAAGTCGTGTTTCACTTAGAAATCCCGCGACTTTACAAAACGCAATAAGTATTGCCACAATAATTGAGAATGAGGTATCGCATTTAGGACGGCTACGCCGTGCTCGCGGACTCCAAGCTGGGAACGGGCAGCCCGGATGCTCAATAAGTCAAGTTCCATTTGTACAGGGAAGGAAAGATGGAAATTTTAGCAAAAATAACTCTTGTTTCAAAAGTGATAAACCCGGTCACTTTAAACGCGAATGTCGTTCTAAAATATCCAATCCCGCGAATAATGAAAATAATAACAACGGTAAAGACGGAAGATACTGTCCGTTTTGCGAAAGGAAGGGGCATTTTACTGAAAAATGCTTCTTGAAAGAAAAATTCGAATGCATGAAAAAAGAGTTTTTTCAGAATCGACATCCGAGACAGGGCGCGGATCGCATAAAACAACGGGAATCGGAAACAAGCAATCAAACCTGCGAAGTAGCGAAGTAGCGCAAAACCGACCATCCGACGCGTCCTCTGCATCTTGGGGCAAAATAAAATAATAAGATCGGCGGTAGACTCAATTTCGAATCACGGTTTTTTGGGAGATCATGCGGATTTATTTATTGACACTGGTTCTGATTTAAATCTTTTCAATGAAAATGCGATCAGGCCCCACGTAAAAATAGATACAAGTAAAATATTTTACTTCACAGGAATCAGGCGCGGATCCAGAGGGGGCCACAGCGACTTGCCTCCCCCCCCCCCCAAAGTCCAGACTCGAATTTTGCAAATACGATAATTAAAGATAAAAAAAAAGAAAAAAAGATTAATATATATATATCCTAACTTTTGCTATAAGCTCATGGTTCTCATGAAAAAAATTCTCAAAAGTCATAATTGAAAATTTACATGATCAAGAATGATGACATTTGCGAATTTTTTTCTTAGGAACCATGAGCTTATAGAAAAAATGATCACAAATAAAAAGTTGTTAGAACCAAAAAGACAATTCACCTCAATTTTTAAAGAATTTTTGGAGCAATTTAAAAAAATTTCAAAAATTGACAAATTGCAAAATCAAAATAATAATTTAAAACTTCCTGGAAAAATTTTCACGTATTCTTTGAGTGATTCTAAGGACTTTTCTCCTTTTGCACTTTCTCGAAAAGATCATACTTTTAGAGAAAAAAATTCATGAATGTCTTCACAAAAATTTTGTCATTAACGAGCCATTTTGAACACACTAAGGCAAAAAATAGATCTCGGAACCATATATCGAATTGCATTAGTTATAATTGCAGAAAATGTGGTGTACCCAAAGGGGCATTCTCAGCGTTAACGGGTTAAGTTGATCAACTGTAAATATAAATTCATTGATTATTTTTAAAATAGAACTGCAGTTCGTGTATTTGAAATTGAACAATAATTGAATGATTTTATTCGCGATTCTAAATCAGTTAAAATTAATTAATTTACAGATTTTGACGTTTAAAAATTTAACTACTTCAATTCAAAAGCCTCAGTAGTTAATCAAACGTAAACTTCCGACTGTAACTTTATAAACAATTTGTTGTTTCAGTAAAAAATATACCATTTTTAACCTTTTCAATTTAAACATATTTAGTTAAGAAAAAGCTCAATTTTTTCATAGTCAGCAATGTTTGAGTGTTTATTTAAAATGGAATATTAAAAACTAAACAATTCGAAACTAAATTGTTTTAAACAGAAAGCCTTGAATCGTTAAAATTTCAGAGAGCTAAACACAAACTTAGAACGTCACAATGTTAATTTTATGGTTCTGTTAAAAAAAATTTTATTTATAAATGAAAATGTGGAATTTTGATGTGTGAATGACAGATAAAAATGTATTCATTTAAAAAAAATGCGAGTAAGTTGAGAAAGGCTTCTAATTTTTTAAATTAAAATTGTGAACCTTTTAAGGATTATGAAAGGTTTTAATATCGTAAAAAATTGTCTTAGGATTCCTGGTAAAATTCGAAATGATTTTTTTATTTAAAAAAATTAATTTCAGCAGAATGTTTAGGAATATTTCAAAACAATAGCAAATTTTGATAAATAAATAATAATTGAATAGTTATGAATTTGAAAAAAATAGGAATAAGTTTGAGAGATATTTAGAAGTTCCGAACAAGTTCGAAAATAAGTTGCAACTTTCAAGGATGTCAAAACATTTTAAACATAATGTCGATTTTCAAAGATTTCAAACAAAAAATTTAGAAGCTTTTCAAGCATTTTCAAAAGTTTCAAAATAAAAAAAAATGTATTTAGATTCTTTACAAAATTGACAATAATTTTTTATTTTGAAAAATTAATTTGAAGAGAATATTTAAAAAGATTTTTAAAAATTTCCAAAACTTTAAAAATAATAATGTAAAGTTTTCAAAACATTGAAAAGAAAATGTAGATTTTTAAGGATTTTAATACAAAATTTGGTAGGTTTTTAGGCATTTTAAAAGATTTTGAGATCATGAATTTTTTTTGGAGGCACCTGGAAATATTTGAAGTGATTTTTTAGTAAGAAAATATACTTTTATATAATGTTTAAAAAAATTAAAAATTAAAAAATTGTCTATGTATAAATAACAATTGAACAATTATTCATTTGCAACGCTTGAAATGATATATTTTTTGAAAATTCATAAACTTGTTGATTTATTCTTCAATTTAGGACATTAAAAATGATAGCGCTCGTTTATAAATAATGCCAGTTTGATTCGTCAAAACGATTTTCTCATACAAATAATTTTTTAAGAACAAGAAAAAATCTGCTTCAGCCCCCTTGAGAGTGGAGGGGAGAGGATAATTATTGTGACCCCCCCCCCCCAAGCCCTTCTCTGGATCCGCGCCTGACAGGAATAGGAAAAGGACTAACTAAAACTAAAGGCGAGATAACTCTTTACGTTAAAGGAATAGAATGCAAGTTTACGATAGTTCCAAAAAATTTCCCCATTTCTCAGAAAGGAATTCTAGGAATTGAATTTCTAAGTAGTCAAGGTGCAACTCTTCAATTTAATGATGAGAGAAACGGTCAATTAATTGTCAATAAAGAAACATTTCCTTTCGAAACTCATGATACGATACATTTACCAACGCGTACGAAGAAATTATTCAAGATTTCTATCAAATCTACCGATCGAAAATGTGGATATATTCCTAGGATCCAAGCGGAACCAGGCGTGTACATAGGCGAGGCATTAGTGACCCCTAAAGTGAACACAGTTGCAGTCTTTGCTATAAACTCGACCAACGAGGCGATTGAATTAACTCTTCCACCTGTTGAATTAGACGATTTCACTATTATTAAACCACAACTTAGGACATGTGCTGAAACTGACGATGACGTTAAAAAGGACGCTTTTAAACCTAAAAGACTTTGTGAAGTGTCTAAGATTTTAATATTTGACGATTTGTCTCAAGAGGAAATTACTTCTCTGTTAACTGACGTAAACTGTTATCCATATCAATTTAACATACCCGGAGACAAGCTAGGGTTTACATCTGTAACTACTCACGAAATAAGAACGACGGACGAAAAATCTACAAATTATAAAATCTATAGATATCCTCAGATTCATAAAGAAGAAATTAAAAAACAAGTTGATGAGCTTTTAGAAAATGATATTATGGAAACCTCTGATTCGCCCGACAATTCACAAGTCTGGATTGTACCAAAAAAATCTGATTCGCAGGGAAATAAACGGTGGCGCATGATAATAGATTACCGAGTCCTTAATGAAAAGACTATTAGCGACGCTTACCCCTTTCCCAAAATCACTGACATTCTTGATCTGTTGGGAGGAGCAAAGTATTTTACTACGCTCGACCTTGTTTCTGGATTCCATTAAGTCTCGATGGATCCCAAATCAAGAGCAAAAACAGCATTTTCCACTACTTTTGGCCGTTACGAATTCAAGCGTATGCCATTTGTATTGAAAAATGCACCTCCTACTTTTCAACGAGTGATGGACCGAGTGCTTTCTGGTCTTCAGGGAGTTGAGCTTTTTGTGTATATGGATGACATCGTCATCTATGCTAACTCCTTAGAAGAACACTCTAGAAAGCTTAGAAAGCTCTTGGAGAGATTGAAATCCGCTGGATTAACACTGCAGCCTGATAAGCGTAATTTCTTGCGGAAAGAAATCACTTATCTAGGTCTAGTAATTGCCCAAGACGGTGTAAAACCAGACTCTCCAAAGGTGGAGGCCGGGAGAAATTCTTCGATTCCTAAAAATAGGAAAAATGTTAAACAATTCCTCGGTCTTGTTGGATATTATCGGAAACACCGGAGAAGTAGGTGGACTCGGGAAAAGAAAAGGTGAACAAATTTTGGACACCGGGACAATGGCTGCTTCGTCTGAGCCGAAACGTCAAAAATCTTTAAAGAATCCTGTGACGATGAAATTAATAGGGAGGATCTAAAATTCATCTTGCAATCTTTGAAACGCACCATGGCTGCATTATGCTCAAAGTCCGTTAGTATGACAAAATGCGGAAAAGGTTTTGACGGCGTTGCTTGGGTTGGTGTCAAGGACTTAGCTCTAGAGATATTTAGCGAGAGTGGAGTCACTATTTTCATTTTTACTGGAGAGATAAGGATTCCCGCTGGAATCAGATCGCGAAAATATTATACGCGAAGCTCACAGTTCAGTAGTGGGTGGGCACAAAGGGTGTACTAAGACCATTACACGAATTCGCGAAAGATTTACTTGGCCTTATATGAGAAAAGATATAGACAATTTTATTAAACAATGCGATAGTTGCCAGCGAGAAAAGTTCATTCGTGTAAAAACTATACAGCCGATGAAAGTAACTGACTCAGACGCTATCCCTATTCATGAGCCAGCTATTAAAGTCGTTTTGCCAAATATTTAAAATTCGCCAATTTCGTTCTACTGCTTATCACCCTCAGTCATTAGGCGCATTGGAACGCAGGCACCATGTTTTTGTGGAATACTTGTGAATAATTAATTAATTAATTAAAATTAATCATTTGTTATAGTAATGGGGTTACTGTTATTAATAAATTACTTATTTGTACACTGTCGTTGTTTTCATTACCTTTTCCATTCAATAAATTCTTCACACCAGTGAAGCATAGGCAAAGGCATAGGTTTTGCATATGCAAAATTAGTTAGAAATTAGTTTAATTGATATTATTCGTAATGAAAATCTGTTTTAAATTATTTTTCAACTCCACAAACATGATTAAACTTAAAATTATACCAAATATTATTAATAAATTCGAAACTTGTCAATCAAAATTGTATGAAGCATTTTTGCGAAAAATAAATTTGAAAAAATTTAAAGAACAAATCTAAAATTATGTAATCAATTTTGCACGATATTTATGTAATTATATATGATAAAAAATATATTATTAGTTACTCCCATGATTTTTTCAAATTTATTTTTTGCAAAAATACATTATATAATTTTAATAGACAAGTTTGGAATGTAATGATAAAATTTGGTATAATTATAAGTAAAATCTTTTTTCTGGGATTGAAAATTATTTGAAAAACGATTATCATTATGAATAATATCAATTAAGTTAATTTCAAAATAATTTTGCCTATGCTTGCCATGTTAAAATTTGCTGTAGAGATTACCAGCGCCATCTACGCTCGACGCTAGTAAACTAACGCTAACGTACAGTCGCTGCAAGGGGCTGGTTATTCCCAAAAGTGTGACGATCGCGGTTTCACGCGAATCTACTATTAATTAAAATATAAATAAATTAAGCCTAGAAATATAAGATTTGAAAGTATTGCATGATTTATGGAAGCTCAGAATGCATGTAGGACAGGATGCAGAGGGACACGCATGGCTTAAATTATACAAAAATGTATACAGTTTTAGAAATTTTAGAATTACAACTTAAGACCATTAAGCACATCCTGTTTTCGAAATAGCGATAATCGTAAAAGAAACGAATGCCTTGAAGTTCGAAGTTTAGTTTTGAGGGTTTTTACGATTTAGGGCCGGGTGATCCACCTCTATATAAAGTGTCAGATAGTTATCCAGCAGAATAAATTTATCGGACGGTTTATCTGACAGATAATGATTTCGGGTTGATCCACTGTATTTCATGGGCTGGATAGTTGTCCTTTAGTTTCATAGGGAGATATAGGGAATACTAGTACTTTTCGCGTTTTCAAGTCATTGACACTTCTATGACATTGACGCTCTACAGAAATAGAGTCACAATTATATAACACTGTTGCTGCTGTGAATCTGTTATATTATTAATTATTAATAAATAGATGAAGTGTACTACTTAGTCTTTCTGGGAAGGATAAAGATATGTGAATTTTTCAGCACATAAAACTAGAGTTATTATTCACGGTCTTATTTTTATTTGATATTTTATTTTTTATTCTGTCACGTCAAAGCAAAAGATCTGAAATGTGATAACTTTGGAACAAGATTTATTATATATAGAATTTTTTTTTAATTTATAGGTTAATGAAAATTTTGCTCCGAAAACAACACAAACGAAATGTTATTTTAGAATTATAGTTTTTTTTATCTCGTAGCTTTTACTCGCGATTTTATTTTTATTTGACATTTTATTGTTTATTCAGTAATGTTATGACAGAAAGTCTAAAATTTGACAACTATGGAGCAAGAGTTATTATTTGCAGTTGTTATAAATTGATTTTTTTAATTCGTGGTTCATAAACAATTTCCTCTGGAAACAACACCAACGAAATTTTATTTTAAAATTGTAGTTTTTTATATTACTGTAGAGGAATATAAACATAACCTGTCAATGGATCCTCACAACTTTCTCTGACGATTTTATTTTTATTTCATATTTTGTTCTGTAATTTCATGATGAACAGTCTGAAATTTAACAACTATGAAACAAGAGCTTCGCGTACGTAAAGCGTATACGGTTTTATATTTATAACGCGATGAGCAATTTCGGCTATTTCTTCAATAGCGTCGTCGAAATTACCACAAAAATCAACATCGTAAACATTTCCAAACTCCATTTTAACAGCATTGTCTAACCTCACTTTTTCTGTATTTCGTGCTTATTTGCTACATAAATCTGTTACTGGCCACTTTGGCCGTCCGATAGTTAACTGACTGGTAACTTCCGCTTTATCTGTCAGATAGCGCTATCCAACGGTGGATCAACATGAAAGTATCCTATCTATCAGATAAATTTATCTGCTGCTTTTATCCAGAGGTGGATCAACCGGCTCTTAGGGACATATTGAATGTATTTAATGTAAAGCGTAATTTAAAATAAGCTTTTCTTAGAAGAATTTTAGTTTTTAGAACATAGAAAGGAAACTTGAAAAAGGGCTAATGTACGGAGAGCTCGAGTGTCCCGGTCTAGTCAACATGTGTGGCATAGGGCTGATCCTCGCGGATACTTGGGATTTTTAGGTTTCTTCAAAAAGTCATAAATTTTCTAACATAAAGTTCCAGGGTCTTGGAGAATCTCAAGTGCGGAAGGGGTCACATAAAAAACAGAGTGGCCGATTCAGCCTCCCACGGCGACAGCATCGGTACTCTCGGCGCTTTCCACGAGTTTTCCATGGGTGGGGAAATTCAGAAGAGGGTGCAGGGACTCTGTCCTGATTGGCTACAATTGAGCCAGGGCGTTCCTCAACTCTCGGAAATCTTCCTCAGAGGGACTGGAGTAATCACTTCTTCCCTCTGCAAAGATCAGATACTTTCCGATCGCCAAAGTTTAGCGCCCTTTCACTTTCTGACGTTTTAACGTTTAATTGGCAGAGACCTGCTTAAAATTATAGATTTCTTTCGGAGCGACCCTCGGGCACGTTACAAAAGGTGGTAGTTAGCGCCATCTATTAATTTTCGCAGAACAACGATCCCTGCACTCTGCTCAGTCGATAAGGCAGCAAGCTGCCGTATTACCTGTAAAGGGGCCGGTACTGCAGATTTCCACCGCACCACTCTATTAGACATTGGCGAGTAGCTACAACTACCTATCGTTTTGCGTACTACGATCATCAAATCCATCGCCCCAATATTTCAAAAAGCGGCCATCATTATATTGCATACATATTGCCTCAATATTTCGTGCAATATTGCGGATGTTGCAGGAAATATGGGTGCAATATTGAGGCAATATTCTGTTCTAATAGGGAAGTACTTGTAGATGCTATTAAATATAATTTCTTGTATTTTTTTTAGATACTCACGAAGTATAAAGTAGAATTATTTTTCGGCGTCTCGTCCTCCAGATCCTAATGTAATAGTGCTAATGCTACAAAGTTTATCAACAATATTTAAAAAAAAGCAAACTGAATTTGCCCGCGTGCTTTACAAGCTCCTCTTACATGTTGCTAGGGGCAACTTTCATTGTGCATTTCTATGCAATGAAATGAGGAGACAAATTGAACGCTTAGAGTAGCGATTCCCAAACTAGTGCCGCCGGCCGATGAGGCTGCCGCCGGCAGGGGGATGCCACCCCGGCCCCAGCCACTCGGCAGCCCCCTCCCTTGCTATGAGGACCCTTTCATTGTCATGAGATTTAAGGCTGTTTCAATAACTAAAATCCTAAAGATATGGCTCAATTCAATTCTAATTATCTGAATCATTTTCCTGATGTAATTTTAAGAAAATGAAAAAAAAAAGTTGATGAAAATCGGTTAACATTTTGAGTAATTAAGTATATCGTTAAGAACACGCAAAATTACAAGAACTGTCAACTGGAATTGAAGATATTGACCGATTTTTATCAACTTTCTTTTCATTTGCTTACAATTAGATTAGGAAACTGATTCAATTAATTGAAAATTAATTTATTAACATATTAACACATTTTAATTTTTCTCAACCGGTTCTAATTCTCTCGTATGAAGCATGGTGCGTCAAGCAGTGAAGCAGTCAAGTGTCCTTTCTTGGCCACAGGGTATTGCGAAAACATGTGAGGGTGGCGGCCCTGCCGCTCCCCAGAAAGCGCATAAAAAGTTTGGGAATCGCTGGCTTAGAGAACATGGAAAAACGCAAGCGTTCTCGCTGACGTTATGGCTTCCGTCGTCACCAAGCGTCGATTTATTTCATTATCGGCTAGATAATCGTGAACGCTATCCGAGAGATACGTCGCATTATGGCCGGTAGGCATTTATTCTCAGCGTGTTTTTTCCTTGGTCTAATTGATTTGATCGCTGCCGGCGAGGCACGATGAATCCTCTTATAATGAGATTATTTTTATTTGATTATTTAGATCGGGTCGGCCATCACGCTCAAGCAACCGTTCTTCAAGTCGCAGGATCTTCGGTGAACGTAGTGTTTCACGATATTCCCCCACACCCCGTAAGTCCGTATCACGGCCATTCAACCGGATTTTTTAATATCGTTCTTACTTGTTACTGTCTAAAAGTAATGCGTTTCCGATACCGTTAGTACCGGCAAATTTGGAACGCGTACGGTTATCATTACTTTGAAAAAAGTCAAGCGTTACCGTTACCGTTACAAAAAAGAGTAACGGGTTACCTTGCCCATACTTTTTTTGTTAAATACTTCATACATTATTTGAATGTCCAAAAAGAGTCCTAAGAATTTGATACATTTAATTGAAAACTGAAAATTTTAATAAACCTGAATATTATATTTACAGTTAGGCAAAATAATTAAAAAAATACTGAACCTATCTATAACCTCTCTTGTACTTAAACAATGAATAAATTAATAAATATATGCTGCAGTGTACTTAATACTTTCCATAAAACTTCTCTTTTTCAATAGTACGAATTTTGCGAAAAGTTCATCGCTCATGCGATGTCATTTGTGCTAAAAGTATCAATCCGGCTGTGCTGAACAGTAGGGTGGTCCAAAAATGCATTAACATTTTTTTTCTTCTAATATTTATGAATACCGGTCGTAAATTTTTTCTTATCCACACAAAAATAAATGCACTTTTTTTAAATGATATTTAGAGATGCCGCAAGCCCCACGAAGTTTAACACGTACTTCCTATAAGAAAAAAGTACTGTTTCGTAAATTTTAACCAGAATCCTCAGTATCAGCTGAAGTGAGTTGGAAATAAACATTTATCTTCCCTATTAGCCATAGAATTTGAATAAAATATTAACCATGAAAGTGCAAATTATTTCCCGAGCATAACATACCACTTTATATTGATAAGTAGATGTTTAAATCAATTGTTTACACAATTTATTATTGTATTGAGCAATTTTCTCATATAATAGCGTTAAAAAGTTGCGTTTCATTAAAAAAGAAATTCTACTTTTTGTCCAATTTTCAATTAGAGGAAGGTAAAAGTTCAATCGTGTTAACAAGAATGATTGTTTAAACAATATATTATTATTGTTAATGATATTCTATCAGAATTATGCTAGAAAATTGCAATTTTTAAAGAAAAATTTCACCTTTAGTCAAATTTTCAATTAAAATGAGATAATTAATTAATTATAGTGAAGAAAATTAATTGTTCAACCAATTTGTTATAATTATTATTAATATTCCATTTGAATAATGTTAGAAAGACGCAGGATTTTCTGCAATTTTTTTGCGTTTTGTCCAATTTTTAATTGCAATGAAGTAATAATTAATTTAAGGTAACAAAAGTAATTGCTTAAACAATTTATTATTATTTTTAATAATATTCTATTGACTTAATGGTAGAATGTTGCAGATTTTTTTCGGAAATTTTTAACTCATTGTCTATTTTTCATTAGGAGCGACATAACAATTAATTAGATTTAGCAAAAATAATTCTTTAAACAAATTATTATTGCTTCTGACTATCTTCATCCATAACAATGTCTAATAGTTCCGTTTTTTTCTGAAATGTTTACATTTCTGCCCTAGTTTCACTTAGTAAAGTAATAATTAATGACAGTTAACAAAAGTTGCTCAAATAATTTAATATTGTTTATAAATATCTGCTCACAGATAAGTGCTAGAATGTTGCGGTTCTTTTAAAAAACCTTAAACTTTACTTCGCCTTTTTAGTGAAAAACAAATAATAAGTCAACCTCAGCAAAAATTATTTTTCAAATGGTATTGCTCTTTTAAGTGAATTATTTTCGCTCTTTCCCAAGTTAAAAAAAGAATGGATTAATTAGGATCAGGTGGAAGGACTGGGTCTTTAAATGACTTGTAGAAGTTTTGTTTTTAATTACCACAATAATTTTTTGCAAAGCGTACAAGAAAAATTTGGAATTGCAAATATTTTTATATGAGCCCCCCCTCCCCCACTCTCCTGTCATGAAGAAAACTCGTCTCGTCGATGGCATCTCACGGGACAAGGTAGACTTACTGCAGTTAAGAAATTGCTTCCGGTACTCTATTACAACTTGTAGTAAATATTGTTTCTGAATTTCGTTTTTATAGTAAAAAGAGAATTAAAACCAGATATCAACTTTGTACCTCGTTCTGCTGCATCGTTGACCACTTTTAATTTTCTGACTGCAGTCCCGACCGTGAAAAAATAACAGGTATGGAATGCAAAAGGTGCAGAAGCAAGTTTTCAGACAATTACTGCATTGCTGACACCTCACCGAAGTCTCTCAGTAACTTATTCAAGAGAAAGTTGTATTCAATATGATCTGTGTAAAAAATTTGAGGCATATTTAAAATATCTGTTTTTTGAACTTTTATTCGTTGTTACCACACTGACAAGCAAACATTCCCAGTTCGAAAATTCCGATTGCGTTCATTTTTGGGTATATTGTAGTTGAATCGATTCTAAGACATGGTGAATTTTCCTTAACGGCCCAAAAACGGTTTTAAGGGTAGTTTCACTCCCTCAACGTTGGGGTTTTTAGTAGAAGTTTTGCTTGTTTCGCATGTTTAAAGGCGATTGACATATACAAAACAACTTGTAGAGGACTTTTTGCAACGTGGATAGACGGAAACACACCGTTGATGACCACTCACCCCACACACGGGGGTGAACAACCTCCGTTTACCATCTGGAAAGTGTCTGTAAATTAGCAAAGAATTCAAATAACAAGTAAAACTTACCGAAAAAATTGAAAGTACACATTAGATTGAAACTAAATCGACATATTTTTGCATTTCGACGTACGAAAATTTTTTAAGATGTAGCTACCCAATGATTTGTTTAAACAATTATTTGTGCTAAATCTAATTAATTATTAAGACACTTCTAATGAAAAATAAACGAGTTAAGAATTTCAGAAAAAACTGCAACATTCTACGACTAAGGAACAATAAAATTATTAACAATGATAATAATAAATTGTCAAAAAAATTATTTGTTTTAACTTTTTTTCATTATGCTCCACACATTTATACAGGGTGTCTAAAAAGTCCCGGGACGGTTTGATATTTCCTCAGGTAAAATATTTTTGAAAAAAGTGAAAAAAACCTTGAAGATCATCACCAAGCTCAATACAGAGCTCACCAATGAATTTCTCGTTGAAATTTACTTCAGGAATTGCACTGACCTCTTGAAAAACTTTGTTAATTTCAAATAACCTCTAACTGACCTTAAACGTTACAATTGACCTATGACTTGGGTACGTACCTAAACGTAGAATTTTCCGCTCTATAGATTGCAGTTGTAAAAAAGGGGGTTGCCATTAAAAAAAAAGTTGACCTTCAAAAAGCCATGAAGGTCAAATTCAAGGTCAAAATGAAGGTCACCATTGAATTCCTCGTTGAAATTTACTTCAGGAATGACCTTCACTTTTTTAAAAAATATTTTACCTGAGGAAATATCCAACCGTCTCGGGACTTTTTAGACACCCTGTATAAAATACAATATATTTTTTAAGTAAATGTGTCTAGGATTGCTTATTTAGATATTCAAAAATAAAGCACTAATGGAAAATATTCGTAAGAAAATCATCAATTTTTTTGGTCGAATGGATTTTGTCTTATTTATTCTCATAGCTTGTATCATTTGTACCGAAGTTTAATTTTCTTGATTTTAAATGTTGCTTTTTATCAATAAAACACAAATAACTTATCCTATAAAAAAGTAATTCATGATAAATTTGTAGATTTTTTTAGGGGCACAATTTTTGTCGATCTATATCTTTTCGTACCTTGATTTGTTCTGACACTTTGAATTTTCATCAAAAATAGCTGATTAGCGAACTCGATATTTATTTTTGGTTCCTCTAACTGTGTGTAAAAGTACAATCAAATCCGACTAGTCTTTCGAAAGTCAACCGGCATACAGACAACGAGAACAACGACGACGCCGGACAGACAGACAAGCACCGACCTAAAAACTTGTTTATCTGACTCAGATGTCTCAAAACGGTGAAATTAGATGAAATGCGCGAAAGTGATTTTTCGCATAAAACTAATAACTGCTCATTATAGATGAGAATGTACGAGGGTGGATCAAATATAAACCGGAATTTTACAAATACTTTTCTTAGCAAATCGCAAGCACTCTCACAGTGTAGGTTCTTGTAATGTAGTGTATTAGGA